>NW_018128286.1:92354-99406 GCF_001952655.1 Monopterus albus
CTGAATACTTTCCATACCCACTGTATGTAACAGATCATACTAAAAATTACCTCAGAATTCACCAGGAACTCTTAGACTTTTATTTTTCTCCAGTCTATCCTATTTCCTGTTTTTTATAAGTATGAATTTAAAAAGTCTCAGGAAAAGTGAGTATGCAGTAGAGAGAGGATTACAGAGGAATTCCTTGGAGATAATTAAGAGACTTACTCCCCTCCACCTTGGGGTGGTGGAGACAATGCCACTTATGATTCCCAGGGAAGATAATGCAAAGGAATGCACTTAGAAGTAATAAACTTTCCATCAGCACCAGAAACTTCCCAGGTTTATGGGTCCAAAACCTGAAAATGCATTATTTTCAGTGAGTGAAATACACCATGCATTCACATATGTGCTCATGTGGTGACCTTTTGGCTCTGAGTAACTGGCTGCAGACTGAAAGATCAGTTGCTATCTCAGCCCAACACTGAGCTCAAATCAAAGAGACACCATTAGAAAGCTCCTGGGGAACCATTTTATAACTTGTATCAGATGTGAGACCTAACAACCAATTCACCCTCACAGACAACACTTATTTTAGGGCACCGATTCCAAAATCCATATGAACTAAGTGCTTAAATTTTAGCTTGTGTAATAGTGACCACTGATGAATTTTATGATGTTCAGTCAAACTTTGATCACTCTGGGCCTATGAAAAACTAAACTTTTAACCCTGATTTTTATGATTAATTTCAATTAGGATTTTTCTTTTTGTTTCTTTTTTAATACAGTAAACTATAATGTTTTAGCCAGGAAGTATCAATGACTCAATAAATGTAAATGTAAAAGTGATCTTGCCTAATTAGAGATTTTAGACATTCTAGATGTTGTGTGTAATAATGTATTCTTATCACAATTTAAATGATTAACTCTCTTATTCTTATATTTCTAACTAATGAATTGAGCATGGTAAAATGGGTGGATAATCTGAAACACAGAGTAATTCCGTTTAGATTTAAATTCTTCATTTTCCCTCATCCCTAACAGAGAAATCTGAAAACCATGCTGGCCAGGAGACACTATCTCCTTGAACTCGCATCACAGACTTAGAGAAGTTAATTTTAACAAGCCTTTTGTCTACAGGAAGGTTTTTGTCCACACCTTATGCCATTAACTTGTCTACCTCCATGTTTCTTGTGTTTTTTGTTCTTTTGTGCATGCTTCTCATTTTCCCTCTTGCTAATTTGATGATGTCATGATGTTCTTAGATCCAGGGCATTAAAACTTGTTCAAGAAATTGAATTAAAATTGACAGAAGTAACAATAACTGTTAAATAATATTGTAATAACTGTAGTGAATATGCATGCAGCAGAGAGAGGATTACAGAGAAATTTTTGGAGATAATTAACAGATTTAATCCCATCCACCTCAGGGTGGTGGAGACAATACCACTTGTGATTCCCAGAAAAGATAATTCAAAGGAATGTATTTAGAAGTAATAAACTTTCCATTAGCACCATTAGGGCCTGACAGAGCAAGGAATCACCATTCAACAAGGCAACTCAAGCTGTTGCTAAGCGACTAGCATGACTTCTGGAGTCTGCAGCTTCTAAACTCTGTGGAATGCACACTATTTAGCCCTGGGCTTACATGCCAAACCACAGTAGGCTAAGCTATCTTTATACTACCTGGCTTGATGGTTAAAGGCTGATGTGTCTAGGATAAATCTTAATTTATTCAAAATATTTTTTCTTAAATTTCATCTGAATCTGTTCATGATAGATAATGAAATTTTTCTGGTTTCATCTGTCACGATTCCCATTCAGCCTACAGTTAGACATCTCACACTATACTGTATGAAGTCTTTACATTTTATTTCTATCACTTACTGGTCTTGAGTAACTGGCTGCAGACTGAAAGATCAGTTGCTATCTCAGCCCAACACTGAGCTCAAATCAAAGAGACACCCTTAGAAAACTCCCAGGGAACCTCACTCCTGGCCTTGTCATTCATACAGTTATTTAGTGTAGTAGTTTAGTAATGTAGTCATGCAGTCATAGATTAGTTAATAAAATGTATAAAGCCATGTTGTTTGTCTATTTTTGGTGAGAGAGTAGAGGTTAGTGTTCTAGAGAACCCATTCCTTCTGTTTTATTCCGTATTAACTGGACCCAAAGTACCAACACATGCAAGGAGTGAAATGTAATGTGGAAGAAAGAGAGCAGAGGCTGAGACAGTTCAGGCCGGGAACAGCAGGAAGGGTTGCTTCTCGATGGGACAGGCTGGCAGAGTAGGTTCTTGGACGGGCAGGAGAGAAGGTTCTTGGAGGGAGGAATGGAGAACGGAGAAGTGGTAAGCTGGAAATTGCAGGACTCACCGGTGGAGTGGTATGCTTCTGGATAGTGATGGCCATCTGACACCAAGGCCTCGATACATGATTCAAGCTGGGAGAGGGATCTTCTGTGAACCATTGTGTCGTTGCTGAAAAGACCCGTGATTGATGACGTCCGATGCAGAAACGGCTGGCCTGAGTGACTCCCATGACCGGTTCAGACCGTTGATACAGTGTCACGACGCGAGATCTCGCTGCACGCATCAACAGGTGTGTAGAGGTACTATAAAGCCACCCAAGATGATGTGCAACATGTGGGTTTGTCGGTGTAGTACAGTAGGTATGTGCATAGTTGCTGTCGGTATGATCATTGCTGCTGGTGTGTGATCACCATGGAGCCAGCTAGGAAGAGACCCATTCTCCAGTGTGGAAACACTTTCAGCTGATCAGTCCAAAGACAGTGGAAAAACTTTTGTTCTTGAATAAAAATGATTGATTCTCCATCCCTTGTATTTATTCACACCTTGTCCTAGTTACATACGCACATATTACCATCCTAGCACATCCTCTGTTTCCCGAAGCACGCCTTCTCCCACCTACTACACTACATACGTTCATAGACTTGACCAACTGACTGGATCGGTGTTGTTCTCAGGCCAACCTTCGCCAAGTGACTCAGGCCGCTTCCACACAGGATAAGCTAAGCTCACTTCACTTCGCTCTTTTCAACGCAAGATCACTTAGCGATAAGACTTTTATTCTTAATGGCTTTATTTCTACTCATGAACTGGATGTGTTTTTTACTACTGAAACTTGGCTGAAACAAGGGGAAAACAGTCTTTTTTCTGAGCTCCTGTCGGCTGACAATTTATTTTTTAGCACCCCGCGTCTTGCTGGCAGAGGGGGTGGTTTGGCCTCTGTCTTTAAGTCAACTCTAAAATGTCACCTTCTCCCCCCAAAGGCCTATCCCAACTTTGAACTGCAAACCTTTGTTTTAACATACCATGGTCCAATTTTATGTGCAGCTATTTATTGTCCACCTAAATCGAAGGATTTCATTAATGAATTTGGGGAACTTTTGGCACCTCTTATCCCTCAGTTCGACTGCTTCCTGATTTGTGGAGATTTTAATATTCACGAAAACTACACCTCGGATCAGCTAGCAAGTGAGTTTAATACACTGCTGGATTCTTTTGATTTCATGCAGTCAGTACTATGCCCCACTCATCAATGTGGGGCCACTCTAGACTTAGTCATATCTCGAGGCCTATCCCTGTGTATCACAGATGTATCAGACTTGGCCATCTCTGATCACTTTGTCATTCGCTTTGAAGTCCAGACACCGACAAGTGTAACCAGACCTACGGCCCCCCTGTCAATGGCGTAGGATTATCACTTCTACAATGGCCTTGGATTTCAAGGATGCTTTTTAGCCTCTGATTTTTATTTATCAGGAGCACAAAATCCTTCTGTATGTCCTGATGCCTTCCTCTCTTCCCTGGACTCTACCTGCGCCTGGATTATGGACTCCGTTGCTCCCTGTGGAATGAAGAGGGCAAGAAACTTCCCTGACCCTTGGATGAACAATACCAACCGTGCCCTGTGGAGACGCTGCAGGTAGGCGGAGTGTAACTGGAAAAAGGATGGCCTGCACATCTCCCTAGGCTGCTTAAGGGACACCCTCCATTTACAGTGCCTTGCGAAAGTATTCGGCCCCCTTGAACTTTGCGACCTTTTGCCACATTTCAGGCTTCAAACATAAAGATATAAAACTGTAATTTGTTGTGAAGAATCAACAACAAGTGGGACACAATCATGAAGTGGAACGAAATTTATTGGATATGTCAAACTTTTTTAACAAATAAAAAACTGAAAAATTGGCCGTGCAAAATTATTCAGCCCCCTTAAGTTAATACTTTGTAGCGCCACCTTTTGCTCCGATTACAGCTGTAAGTCGCTTGGGGTATGTCTCTATCAGTTTTGCACATCGAGAGACGGAAATTTTTGCCCATTCCTCCTTGCAAAACAGCTCAAGCTCAGTGAGGTTGGATGGAGAGCATTTGTGAACAGCAGTTTTCAGTTCTTTCCACAGATTCTCAATTGGATTCAGGTCTGGACTTTGACTTGGCCATTCTAACACCTGGATATGTTTATTTGTGAACCATTCCATTGTAGATTTTGCTTTATGTTTTGGATCATTGTCTTGTTGGAAGACAAATCTCCGTCCCAGTCTCAGGTCTTTTGCAGACTCCATCAGGTTTCCTTCCAGAATGGTCCTGTATTTGGCTCCATCCATCTTCCCATCAATTTTAACCATCTTCCCTGCCCCTGCTGAAGAAAAGCAGGCCCAAACCACGATGCTGCCACCACCATGTTTGACAATGGGGATGGTGTGTTCAGGGTGATGAGCTGTGTTGCTTTTACGCCAAACATAACGTTTTGCATTGTTGCCAAAAAGTTCGATTTTGGTTTCATCTGACCAGAGCACCTTCTTCCACATGTTTGGTGTGTCTCCCAGGTGGCTTGTGGCAAACTTTAAACGACACTTTTTATGGATATCTTTAAGAAATGGCTTTCTTCTTGCCACTCTTCCATAAAGGCCAGATTTGTGCAGTATACGACTGATTGTTGTCCTATGGACAGAGTCTCCCACCTCAGCTGTAGATCTCTGCAGTTCATCCAGAGTGATCATGGGCCTCTTGGCTGCATCTCTGATCAGTCTTCTCCTTGTATGAGCTGAAAGTTTAGAGGGACGGCCAGGTCTTGGTAGATTTGCAGTGGTCTGATACTCCTTCCATTTCAATATTATCACTTGCACAGTGAGAATCTGTGGAAAGAACTGAAAACTGCTGTTCACAAATGCTCTCCATCCAACCTCACTGAGCTCGAGCTGTTTTGCAAGGAGGCATGGGCAAAAATTTCAGTCTCTCGATGTGCAAAACTGATAGAGACATACCCCAAGCGATTTACAGCTGTAATCGCAGCAAAAGGTGGCGCTACAACGTATTAACTTAAGGGGGTTGAATAATTTTGCACGCCCAATTTTTCAGTTTTTTATTTGTTAGAAAAGTTTGAAATATCCAATAAATTTCGTTCCACTTCATGATTGTGTCCCACTTGTTGTTGATTCTTCACAAAAAATTACAGTTTTATATCTTTATGTTTGAAGCCTGAAATGTGGCAAAAGGTCACAAAGTTCAAGGGGGCTGAATACTTTAGCAAGGCACTGTATATCAGGAGGCGGCAAAGGACGCTAAAACTCAATATTCATCGAACATAATCTTGGACAGTAGTCACCATCCAAGAATTCTCTTTAAAACTATTGATTCAGTCAACCCCGCCTGCGCTGTGCCCATTGAGGGGTCGGTTCTGATCTGCAATGAATTTCAGAAATATTTCATTGATAAAGTTAGGACCATCAGGCAAAATATTCCCAAGCCCCTTCCCTATGCACCGCCTGTGTTGCAGATATTGCAGACTCTAGTTTCTTTCACCCCAATTTCTCTGCCCCAGCTTAAAAAATGTGTACTACAGTTAAAGCCTGCCTCCTCCCCCCCGGACCCTCTTCCAGCCAGGATTATCATATCAAAGAGAGGCCATTGACACTGTTGGACCATTCCTGGTCATTTTTATTAATAGCTGCTTGAAGTCGGGTGTGGTCTCCACTGCCCTCAAGCATGCAGTAGTTAGACCACTTATCAAAAAACCTAACCTCGACCCTTCTCTAATTTCCAACTTTCACCCTATCTCTATTCTGCCTTTTGTGTCCAAGGTCATGGAAAAAATGGTTCGAACCCAGTTGCAGTCTCATTTAGACAGCCTGGTAGTGGCTGACAACCTCCAATCAGGCTTTAAGCCCCGCCATAGCACAGAGTCGGTGCTATTGCAGGTCCATAACGACATTACCACGGCCCTTGATGAGAAATGTTCTGTTATGTTAGTCCTTTTAGACTTATCAGCAGCCTTTGATACTGTCGACCACGCAATTCTAGTTTCTAAACTCCAACATCTAGTCGATCTGAGAGGTGCGGCTTTAAATTGGTTAAATTTTTTGACAGAACCTTTTTTGTTAATATTAATGGATTTTCCTCCAACATAGCTCCTCTCACCTCAGGCATTCTTCGAGGCTTGATCCTAGCTCCGTTACTCTTTTCCTTATATATGCTGCCACTTCAAATCAAATCAAAATCAAATTTTATTTGTATAGCGCCAAATCACAACAAAAGTCATCTCAGGACACTTTACAAAGTAAAGTCTAGACCTTACTGTTATCAATATTATTACAGAGGGAAAAGCCAACAAATCCTCCTTGAGCCAAGCACTTGGCGACAGTGGGGAGGAAAAACTCCCTTTAATGGAAGAAACCTCCGACACCGGCTCTTGGTGGGCGGCCTTCTGCCTCGACCGGTTGGGGTGAGTGGATAGAGGAGAGACAAAAGAAGAAAAGCAACAAGACACAACAATCAAACACTGATCAGGTCGATGTGGCTGGTGACTGCTCGTCAGAGACGTAGAGCTCCAGGTGCCAGGGCAACCTGCAGAAAGCTACAGGGAGAAAGAGAGGACACACTACGGGAGAGAGGAGACACACAGTTAGTGATGTGTAATGGTGGCATATAGAAGCATAGGGAGAGAGAGGAGAGGAGAGGAGAGGAGAGCAGGAGGGGAAAGAAACTCAGAGCATCATGGGGCCCCCCAGCAGCCTAGGCCTATAGCAGCATAAATAAGGGAAGGCTCAGGGTC
>NW_018128286.1:102763-105991 GCF_001952655.1 Monopterus albus
ACCATTGGCCTATGGCCGCCGGTGTCTCTAGCTTCACGTTTCTGACTATTAAGAAATGGTTAGCTCAGAACTTTCTCCATTTAAACAAAATTAAAACTTAATATATGTTCATTAGCCCTGATTCAACCGCAGTTGCACCCAGTTTAGATGTCTTAGCCCTCCAACCCAAAGATTCTGTTAAAAATCTCGGAGTAATATTCGACAACAGCTTTAACTTTGATAAGCAGATCAGGGCTGTAGTTAAGACCAGCTTCTTTCACTTAAGGCTTTTAGCGAAGGTTAAGCCTTTTTTATCGCGTCCAAATTTAGAAAAAGCTATTCATGTTTTTATCATGTCACGTCTAGACTATTGCAATGCCCTCTATGCTGGCATGTCCCAACCCCTGTTTCGGAAACTGCAACTTGTCCAAAATGCTGCGGCCCGGCTGCTCTTGAACACTCCAAATATGCCCACATTACCCCTGTTCTCTGTTCACTACACTGGCTACCAGTACAGTAGAGAGTGAAGTTCAAGGTGTTGCTATTTATTTTTAAGGCCATCCACGGTCTCGCTCCGTTGTACTTTTCTGACCTGTTGTCCATTTATGTTCTACTCAGAGCTCTGCGATCCTCAGGGCACTTGGCCCTGGTGGTCCCACGGTCGTGTTATAAGAAATGGGGTGACCGTTATTTTGCTGTATATGGCTCCAGACTCTGGAACTCTTTACCCCAAGAGCTATGATGTGTAACTGAGCTAGTGACTTTTAAATCAGTTTTAAAGACTCACCTTTTCAAACAGGCATTCAAATGTTTAAATTGCTTTTATCTGCCCAAAGAGACCTCTTTTTGTGTAATGCTATGTATATTCTGTTATAAGGATGTTTTAGTGTTTTATTCTGTTACTTGTTACTGTTTTTTTTTTTCTATTGTGTTTCACTGGCTACTCCAGCTCTGTTGTACAGCACTTTGTGCCCCTGGGAGTTGTGAAGTGCTATATAAACTAGAGAAATGCATTTCCTGTCAAAAATGCATGTGGATGCTATGTGCTGAAGGATCACCCTGAAAATGCTGAACATTTTGACACCTGAAAGGCATATCTCCCTGAAAGTATGCTGAAGTACAATTTTCCTATTCATTTGAATGGGGCAAAATTTTCAAAATAAAGCTAAATATTTCAAAAAGTAAGAAGTTTAGAAAAATTCTGAATAGCAGAATGAATCTCCTTGAAGAGCTGAACATTTTGATAGCTGAAATTATGCTGAAGTAGAATTTCCCCATTCATTTGAATGGGGCAAAATTTGTTGAAAAATGCTTAATATATGAAAAAGTATAAATTTTACAAACAAGAAAAATACACGCATACATATCCTCAAAAAGCTGAACATTTTGATAAATGAATGACTTTTATAGCTGAAAGTATGCTGAACTTATTAAGAAGTGAAAATATTCTCACTGGTCCCCAAAAAGTAGGTAAAACAAGTAGGGTTTTGTGTGTGTGTGTGTGTGTGTGTGCGTAGGTGTTTGTGTGTCTGTATGTGTGTGTATGAGAAAGGGTCCTACACCCTGAGGACTACTAGAGTGTGGCTATCAAAATGAGGCATAAAATATAAACAGTAATTATGCAAAAACTGTAAAAGATATCAAAAAGCTGTGTACATTATGAATAGCTGAAGAGTTGCTGAATAGATAACAGTTGAAATGGTGTTTTTAGGTGAAGGTATGCTGAAGTTATTAAGATGTGAATATTTTTCCCATTCATTTGAATGGTGCAAAGTTTGTTGAAAAATGCTAAATAGTTGAAAAAGTATAAATGTTACAAACAACAAAAATACGACTGATTACACTGGCTAAGATTGTGACAGGCAGGGGGAAACAGGGAAAAGCAACAGAAAAACAAGGAGCACAGGACCAAACTATACCTTCAATGAGTCAATGATTTATTTTTTAAATTGATGTGTTAATTAAGTGCAGTTTAATCCACTTTAAAAACTGGTACTTCAATTCATATTTATGGGTAATTAATCTTTTATAATAACTGTGCAAAATTTTGGTTAGTTCACCATATAAAGGAACTGTATGCATATTCAAAAATGCTACACTTCCTTGGACCAAACTACTCCTCATTCATAAGGGTATTGGCAAAATTTTTAATGGTACTACTACCAATACTGTACCATGAATTTTATTTTATTTTTTTAATGGTACTACTACCAATACTGCCCCTCCTTGAACCGCCACCTTATTGTGGTGGAGGGGTTTGAGTACCCGAGTGATCTTAGGGGTTATCTTGTTGGGGGCTATATGTCCCTGGTAGGGTCTCCCAAGGCAAACAGGTCCTGGGCGACGGGTCAGACTAAGCCGTTCCAGCCAGGGGGACGGTAAACCCGACCCTTTTTCTAAAAAAAAAAGCATTTCATCCCCCACACTTTTTGGCAAGATGTAATGAAAATAAATAGCCAATGTATACAAAATCATCATCATCAACTTTATTTATATAGCACATTTAACACAGCCGAAGGTGACCAAAGTGCTTAACACAATATGCACACCACCCCTTAAAAAAACAACATAAACGAACCTCCACGCACAGCTTGGGCTCTGGAACCGTACTTCTCGAGAGAGGCTGGACTCTCTACTACTCTGGAGTTGCCCGCGGTGAGAGGCGGCGGGCTGCTGTGGGCTTGCTCATAGCTCCCCAGCTTAGCCACCATGTGTTGGAGCTTACCCCAGTGACTGAGACGGTCATTTCCCTTCGCCTTCGGGTTGGGGTTAGGTCTCTCACTGCCGTTTATGCCTATGGGCCGAATGGCAGTGTAGAGTACCCGGCCTTCTTGGAGTCCCTGGGAGGGGTGCTGGAAAAGGCCCCGACTGGGGACTCCGTTGTTCTACTGGGGGACTTCAACGCCCACGTGGGCAGCGACAGTGACGCCTGGAGGGGCGTGATTTGGAGGAACGGCACCCCCGATCTGAACCCGAGTGGTGTCTTGTTATTGGACTTCTGTGCTAGCCACAGTTTGTCCATAACGAACACCATGTTCAAGCATAAGGGTGTCCATCAGTGCACATGGCACCAGGACACCCTAGGCCGGAGGTCGATGATCGGCTTTGTGGTTGTTTCATCTGACCTCCGGCCGTATGTCTTGGACACTCAGGTGAAGAGAGGGGCGGAGCTGTCAACTGATCACCACCTGGTGGTGAGCTGGATCCGATGGCGGGCGAGGAAGCTGGACAGACTCGGCAGACCCAAAC
>NW_018128286.1:107210-115871 GCF_001952655.1 Monopterus albus
GAAAGGGCAAGAGCCCGGATACAGGCGGCCAGAAGGAGCTTTCTCTGCAGGGCGGCCGGGCGCACCCTTAGAGAAAGGGTGAGGAGCTCGGTCACCCGGGAGGAGCTCAAAGTAGAACCGCTGCTCCTCCACATTGAGAGGAGCCAGCTGAGGTGGCTCTGGCATCTGTTTCGGATGCCTCCTGGGCGCCTTCCTAGGGAGGTGTTCCTGGGCATGTCCCACCGGGAGGAGGCCCCGGGGAAGACCCAGGACACACTCGAGGGACTATGTCTCTGGGCTGGCCTGGGAACGCCTCGGCCTTCCCCCGGAGGAGCTGGAGGAAGTGTCTGGAGAGAGGGAAGTCTGGGCATCTTTGCTTAGACTGCTGCCCCCGCGACCCGGTCCCAGATAAGTGGAGGAAAATGGATGGATGGATTACCGATACTGCTTATTGAGCTGGTATTTTAATAGTTCTCTTATCAGTTATTTTTATTTTTTAAGTGAAAACAGCAACAAATTAACATGACCTAATTTTTCATACTGTTAATATCCATGAATAGCAAACTGCACCAGCATTGTTCTGAACAAATCACTAAACCATAATGTGATTGTTATGTAAAAGAAAAAAAAAGTGGGCTACTTGGACATACTGGGGTGTTTGAGTAACCTGATTACTACCGTGCATGTAAATACATTATCTAATTTCTGCTGTAACCTGGTTTCTTTCAGTAACCTGGTTACTAAAGCACATGTAAACACAGCCACTGACAAGGGAGATCACAGTAGCGAGGAGCTACTCCAAAAAGTTAAAAAACCATTTTTTCAACCAACGACCCCTTGTTGAACACCAGATGCAGTGGTCTAATACTGGAGCAAAGATATGCACAGTGCTTATCAGATTGTTCATGATTTGGACTTCACTTCCTGTTTTTGTGTTTTTGTCTCTCCATGCTGTTCTGCCGCGTCACCTTAATCATCCATCATTCCATCCACCTGCTGCTCATTACCTGGTCTTGCTCCATATGTTTTCCACTCATTCCCCGCTGGTTCATTCATGCTTACATGCCCTGACTTTGTTCCTCGATTAGACCTGCATTCATCCAGTACTTCTGCTTTTTGTTTAACGTTGTACGTTTAGTGTTTTTTTTTGTGTTCTTTGTACTCTCCTGCATTCATCCAGTACTTCTGCTTTTTTTTTAACGTTGTACGTTTAGTGGTTTTTTTGTGTTCTTTGTACTCTTGTTGGAATCTCGTGTTGTTATGAGTTCATCACTTGACGCTTACCTGGCACTTTCAGCATTTCTTGAACTCCTTGCTACGAACCGTTCCTGTGTGCTGTATCTCATCACACCTGCAAAGAATCCCGATTCCTGGTAACGTGCTGCTCCAGTCTGCTGTGCTTGTTCTCACCTGTTGAATCTCCTGACAGCATGTTGCTCCCATGTGCAGTGTCCATCCTCACTTGCAAAAGCTCCCCATTTCCTTGGTGCACCCCCGCCGCCATCGGCTGTCATGCCACTCACCTGAACTCACCGAGCTCTTCTATCCCCAGTCTGCCACTCAGCTATCCTCCACCATCTTCAGATTACATATATGCCTTCATAGCCTCAAACTTCGCTCTCCACTTCTCATCTTCTGAAGAACGCAGTCTCCTTCCACTTCAGACTGCCTACAGCTCCAGTTTTCTTTATCTTTCCCTTTAGTGAAGTCTGTTAAGTGTGTATGTGTCTTCCTCCCTTTTTTAACTCTACAATAAAATCTCATCTTTAACCTTGAACCTGAGTGTCTGTATATTGGGTCTCCAAGCTCCTTGTACTATCGTAACAGGACTGCTCCAGGCACCACTGCTCATATGGCTATATAACTTTATACCATTAAGTGTGCATAGTTGAGCTCTGCGGACCGCACTGGCCGACCTGCCTTTGCCCCATCTGGTGTGGTTTAAATATAGCTTACTGATTTGCATGAACACTTAATCATGGAAATCCCTCTGTTTCTTGCTTCATTCATTTTTAAACCAGTCATGTGTAACCTCAGTATATTTAATCTTTAGTTGTACTGTTTCAATCTGCTTTTAATGTTTTGCTGGGTTTAAAGATCTGTTGGTACTTTGAGGTCTTCCATCTTGGAACATCAAACTTCTAGTAGGCCAGAAGGTTAAATAATATATAGAGTATATCCATCCATCCATTTTCTATACTGCTTAGTCCCAAATGGGGTCAAGGGGGGCTGGAGCCAATCCTAGCCAACTGCGGGCGAGAGATGTGGTACACCCTGGACAAGTCGCCAGTCCATCGCAGGGCTATATATAGAGTATACTGGTTCCTAAAACTCCTCAGTAGAGTAACATCTGAAGGTATAAGGAGGTAGCTGCCTATAACTTCTGGTTGTTATTGTTCAAGAGGATTTGGGCTCTTGTCTTGAATTAATGACATGTAAGAGGGAGGTCTGCAGGGAACTCTGTTCATAGGTTCAAGCTAATCAATTACTGAGTGAATATCTCTGCCAAAAAAAACCTCAAGCAGTGTTTGAAGCTTTAATACATTTCAAATGTGCCACCTTAGTGTGAGAAGTTAAGCTATGTTCTTACAGTATGCCTAGGAGTTAGCATATCATGGGCTTCATACACTTGTACAATTCATACTACATGCAATCAACACGTCCATATTAGAGCTGATTAACCTCTCTCTATTAACATGTTATGTTCCGCAGGCTTTTAAAGTTGCTGTAATTAAACCTCTACTCAAAAAGCCTACTCTTGACCCAGGTGTCCTAGCTAATTATAGAACAATATCCAATCTCCCATTTATTTCTAAAATCCTTCAAAAAGCTGCTGCAAAGTTATGTAACCACTTGCACAAGAATGATTTGTTTGAGGATTTTCAGTCAGGATTTAGAGTCCATCATAGTACAAAAACTGCACTGGTGAAAGTCACCAACAATCCCCTCCTAGCCTCAGACAAAGGACTTGTCTCCATACTTGTCTTCTTGGATCTCAGTGCTGCTTTGACACCACAGATCGCAGCATCTTACTGCAGAGACTTGAACATGTTATTAGGATTAAAGGAACTGCATTAAGTTGGTTCAAATCTTATCTATCAGAAAGATTCCAATTTGTTCATACTAATGATGAATCTTCTATGCGTACTAAAGTTGGCCAGGGTGTTCTGCAGGGCTCTGTGCTATGTCCAATTCTCTTCACTTTATACATGCTCCCTTTAGGCAATATTATCAGAAAGCATTGCATAAATTTCCATTGCTATGTATATGCATCTTCATCTGCTTCATCCAGGACCGGGTCGTGGGGACAGTAGCCTGAGCAGAGCCTCCCAGACTTCCCTCTCCCCACACACCTCCTCTAGCTCCTCAGAAGGAACCCAGGCTTCATTTAGCTACTACCATTGAAATTAGTTGGCAACACTGCCCAAAACTGAAGAGGGTCTGAGCTACTGGCACTATGAGGAAAGTAATGAACATACAAGGGTGTAAACATTTTCTAATGAAAGTTTAAATAATATAAACCTGAAAATTTGTATATAATGGGGGAAAGCGGAACAGCCGTGATCAGTGTTATTAGCTTTAACATTATTAGCCTAATTTGTTTCAAATATTTCTAGAATTCAACTAGTGCTGCTGGTTCCTGAGTACTTCTATTTCCTTCTCTGAGTTACCTACCTGTCCTCACCTGGATGGTGAGCCATTTTCTCCACCATCTTATCTGCTCCAATGCTGTTGTCCTGCTGCACCTCAATACTCAACTGCAAAACTAAAAGAATACAAAAGAGTACTTTGAACATCTAGCTAAGATTATTCATTTTACTGCTATCTCTTTTTGGCATTTACCTTGCATCTGCTCTCTCCAGGATAAGCGATAATAGCCTTGTGGCACCATCTGTTGCATATACTAGGCTCTGCAGCTCAGTCACTAATATCCCCAGCCTATATTGCTGAGCTTGTGTTAAATTCTCAGTCTGAGTCTGAGCTAGAGCCACTGCTTATCCTGATGTCCAGGTCTTTGACTGCATCAGAAGCTGAGTCCATCTACTAAAGGACCTGAGTTCTAGTGTGAGCTCATGTTTATATTGATTCTGAGTCACTGCTGGCCAGTCTCCTAGGGTCTCTGCCTGCTACAGAGCCAGGACCTCCACCTGAGTTCCCCTGTGCTGCTGAGACTTCACGCCTGTGTTTCAGTCCCCTGACCAAGCCCCCTAGGTCCATCATTTCCATC
The DNA here is from genome assembly GCF_001952655.1 of Monopterus albus. NCBI lineage: Eukaryota > Metazoa > Chordata > Actinopteri > Synbranchiformes > Synbranchidae > Monopterus > Monopterus albus. The sequence continues at coordinate 111,418 of NW_018128286.1, forward strand.
AGGTTTAAGCTCCCAGGTGTGCTGTGACACTGACCCCAGTGCAGCATCTGTTCCTGTTCCAATGCAGGTTGGCGAGGAAGCTGGCACCATCTCTGTTTCTGGTGCCATGTACGTTGGCAAGGATATCACCCACTCTTTTTCTGCTCCCAAATAGGTTGATGAGGACATCAAAGCTGCATCTATTTCCAAGTGGGTTGGTGAGGACAACAGTACAGCTTCTGCATTTGTTCTCAAGTGGGTGATGAAAGAAATGATGTCACCACAGCTCCTGCTCTAGAGCCGGTTGGCAAAGATGCCTCTGATCTTGTTTCTGGACAGGTTGGTGAGGAAACCACCTTGCTTCCTGTCTCCAAGTGGATCAACACCACCCCTGTTTCTCTCCCTAAGTGGGTCAACTGCACCTCTGTTTCTGTTCCCCAGTGGGTTGATGCCGCTTCTGTTTCTGTCTCTAAGCAGGCTTATGGCGACACCATCTCCGCTCCTGTTTCTCAGCGGGGCTGGTGCCTTTACTCGTCTCTGAGCAGGATGGCGAGGATCTCGATGCAGAGCACCTGTTCTCCAGTGAGCCAATAAGGATGCCGATGCCTCTATCCCTGCTTCCCAGCAAGTCAGCAAGAACACTGATACCGCCTGTCCTCCTGTGCCTGAGCAGATCGGTGAGGACACCACCCCTATTCCTGCCTCCAAGTGGGGTGATGATGATGCTGTCTTTGTTATTGTAACTGAGTGGGTCGAGGACGCTGGCGCCATCTCTGCTCCTGTTCTGTAGTGGGTGTAGTGTCCACAAGTGTAATGTAGACATTTTGGAAGTGGTTTTATTCTGAGGGACTGAGAATATCCATAATTAAAACATTAGACATTGATTCTAGGCATTGTGAGCCAACTGAAGGCTGCCACATGCAAGCTGATTTCTAGACCGTCTTTCCTTATCAGATGGATAGCCTAGACCCTGTCTCCAGAGGAGAGAGCGAACATTGGCAATATCATCAAGGGTGGGTAGTGGGCAGCCAGTGATTCTTTCAGCTGCATTTATCACCCTTTGTAACTTCTTCCTGTCAGTTGCTGTGCAGCCAGCGTACCAGGCTGTGATGTTGTACGCCAGGACACTCCTTTGTTAAACTCCAGAGACACTACCAGAATGATGCTGTGAAGTTTAAATCAAATATGTTTTTTCAGCGAGACATCTCTGAACACCCAAATGATTGAAGAACCCTGGTGAAACCAGCATTCAGAAGAAGCCCTGGCCAAGCCCTGGTCACGGCCCACAATGTTCCTATTACCACGGGGAGATTCACGTGTTCCTTCTTCCTGATGCTGCTATCACTTGGGATTGCTGCATCTATCACTGTCTTATTACTGTAATTGATACTGTCTTAAAGACATAAAAGCCTGGATGACCTGCAACGTCTTACTTCTAAACTCTGACAAAACTGAAGTCATTGTGCTTGGGCCTGAAAACCTTAGAAATCTGCTATCTAATCATATAGTTACTTTAGACGACATAGCTCTCACCTCCAATACTACTGTGAGGAACCTTGGAGTCATTTTTGACCAGGATATGTCCTTTAAGTCACACATAAACCAAGTCTCTAGCACTGCCCTCTTTTGAGACAGGAGCATCCTGTCTCAAAGTGATGCTGAAAAACTGGTCCATGCAGGCTGGACTACTGTAACTCTTTACTATCAGGATGTCCCAATAATTCCCTAAAAAGCCTCCAGTTAATCCAAAATGCTGCAGCCAGAGTACTGACAGGAACTAGCAAGAGAGATCATACCTCTCCCATGTTAGCTTCTCTCCACTGGCTCCCTGTAAAATTCAGAATAGAATTCAAAATCCTACAAGGCTCCTTCATATCTTAAAGATCTCATAGAGCCTTATCATCCTAACAGAGCACTTTGCTCTCAGAGTGCAGGTTTACTTGTGGTTCCTAGAGTCCACAGAAGTAGAATGGGGGGCAGAGCCTTTAGCCATCAGGCTCCTCTCCTATGGAACCAACTCCCAGTCTTAGTTCAGGAGGCGGACACTCTCTCAACTTTTAAGTGTAGACTTAAGACTTTTCTTTTTGATAAAGCTTATAGTTAGGGCTGGATCAGGTGACCCTGAGCCTTCCCTTATTTATGCTGCTATAGGCCTAAGCTGCTGTGGGACCCCATGATGCTCTGAGTTTCTCTCCTCCCCTTTCCTCTCCTCTCCTCTACTTCCTCTATCTCTATGCTTCTACTGTATATGCCACCATTACACATCACTAACTCTGTATCTCCTCTTTCCTGCAGTGTGTCCTCTCTCTCTTTCCTTGTACCTTTCTGCAGGTTGCCCTGGCTCTGGAGCTCTATGTTTCTGATGAGCAGTGACGAGCGACATCAACCTGACCAGTGTTTGATTGTTTGTTGTGTCCTGTTGCCTTTCTTCTTTTCTCTCTCCTCTATCCACTCACCCCAACCGGGCCACATCAACCTGACCAGTGTTTGATTGTTGTGTCTTGTTGCCTTTCTTCTTTTCTCTCTCCTCTATCCTCTCACCCCAACCGGTTGATGCAGAAGGCCGCCCACCAAAAGCCAGGATCTGTCGGAGGTTTCTTCCATTAAAGGGAGTTTTTCCTCCCCACTGTCGCCAAGTGCTTGCTCAAGGAGGATTTGTTGGCTTTTCCCTCTGTAATAATAGTGATAACAGTAAGGTCTAGACCTTACTTTGTAAAGTGTCCTGTGATGACTTTTGTTGTGATTTGGTACTATACAAATAAAATTTGAATTTGATTTGATTTGATCACTACAGCCGTTTCCTTCTGTTTATCCACCACTACTACAGTGCCTTGCGAAAGTATTCGGCCCCCTTGAAAAGTATTCGGCCCCTTGAACTTTGCGACCTTTTGCCACATTTCAGGCTTACAACATAAAGATATAAAACTGTAATTTTTTGTGAAGAATCAACAACAAGTGGGACACAATCATGAAGTGGAACGAAATTTATTGGATATTTCAAACTTTTTTAACAAATAAAAAACTGAATAATTGGGCGTGCAAAATTATTCAGCCCCTTTACTTTCAGTGCAGCAAACTCTCTCCAGAAGTTCAGTGAGGATCTCTGAATGATCCAATGTTGACCTAAATGACTAATGATGATAAATAGAATCCACCTGTGTGTAATCAAGTCTCCGTATAAATGCACCTGCACTGTGATAGTCTCAGAGGTCCGTTTAAAGCGCAGAGAGCATCATGAAGAACAAGGAACACACCTGGAGGGTCCAAGATACTGTTGTGGAGAAGTTTAAAACGGATTTGGATACAAAAAAATTTCCCAAGCTTTAAACATCCCAAGGAGCACTGTGCAAGCGATAATATTGAAATGGAAGGAGTATCAGACCACTGCAAATCTACCAAGACCTGGCCGTCCCTCTAAACTTTCAGCTCATACAAGGAGAAGACTGATCAGAGAGGCAGCCAAGAGGCCCATGATCACTCGGGATGAACTGCAGAGATCTACAGCTGAGATGGGAGACTCTGTCCATAGGACAACAATCAGTCGTATACTGCACAAAGCTGGCCTTTATGGAAGAGTGGCAAGAAGAAAGCCATTGCTTAAAGATATCCATAAAAAGTGTCGTTTAAAGTTTGCCACAAGCCACCTGGGAGACACACCAAACATGTGGAAGAAGGTGCCCTGGTCAGATGAAACCAAAATCGAACTTTTTGGCAACAATGCAAAACGTTATGTTTGGCGTAAAAGCAACACAGCTCATCACCCTGAACACACCATCCCCACTGTCAAACATGGTGGTGGCAGCATCATGATTTGGGCCTGCTTTTCTTCAGCAGGGACAGGGAAGATGGTTAAAATTGATGGGAAGATGGATGGAGCCAAATACAGGACCATTCTGGAAGGAAACCTGATGGAGTCTGCAAAAGACCTGAGACTGGGACGGAGATTTGTCTTCCAACAAGACAATGATCCAAAACATAAAGCAAAATCTACAATGGAATGGTTCACAAATAAACATATCCAGGTGTTAGAATGGCCAAGTCAAAGTCCAGACCTGAATCCAATCGAGAATCTGTGGAAAGAACTGAAAACTGCTGTTCACAAACGCTCTCCATCCAACCTCACTGAGCTCGAGCTGTTTTGCAAGGAGGAATGGGCAAAAATTTCAGTCTCTCGATGTGCAAAACTGATAGAGACATACCCCAAGCGACTTACAGCTGTAATCGCAGCAAAAGGTGGCGCTACAAAGTATTAACTTAAGGGGGCTGAATAATTTTGCACGCCCAATTTTTCAGTTTTTTATTTGTTAAAAAAGTTTGAAATATCCAATAAATTTCGTTCCACTTCATGATTGTGTCCCACTTGTTGTTGATTCTTCACAAAAAAATTACAGTTTTATATCTTTATGTTTGAAGCCTGAAATGTGGCAAAAGGTCGCAAAGTTCAAGGGGGCCGAATACTTTAGCAAGGCACTGTA
>NW_018128286.1:117616-121689 GCF_001952655.1 Monopterus albus
ATTTTGGCATCCCTTCATTGGCTTCCAGTGTCTTTCAGGATTCATTTTAAGATTCTTTTATTTGTTTTTAAGTCTTTGAATGGTCTTGCTCCATTGTATCTTGCTGAGCTTTTATTTCCTTATAGTCCCTCTCGGTGCCTCAGATCAGCTGACCAGCTCTTGCTTGAGGTACCGTGGGCCAGGCGTAAACTCAGAGGGGACAGAGCGTTTTCCATTGTGGCTCCTAAGCTATGGAATGCGCTGCCCCTTTACATCAGGCAGGCCGCCTCGTTGGCTATTTTTAAAACTTACTTGAAGACTCACTTGTATGCTTTGGCGTTTGATATGCTATGAGACTCTGTTTGGGCTGAGTTTTGGTTGATAGTATTTTGTTATTTTGCTATGTTGGTTCTTTTATGTTATTTTATTGGTATTTTAATATTGTAGTTGTCACGTTTTTAGATGTTTTGAATTGTATCTTATGTTAAGCACTTTGTTGGCCTCGGCTGTGTTCAAGTGCTTTATACAGTGCCTTGCGAAAGTATTCGGCCCCCTTGAACTTTGCGACCTTTTGCCACATTTCAGGCTTCAAACATAAAGATATAAAACTGTAATTTTTTGTGAAGAATCAACAACAAGTGGGACACAATCATGAAGTGGAACGAAATTTATTGGATATTTCAAACTTTTTTAACAAATAAAAAACTGAATAATTGGGCGTGCAAAATTATTCAGCCCCTTTACTTTCAGTGCAGCAAACTCTCTCCAGAAGTTCAGTGAGGATCTCTGAATGATCCAATGTTGACCTAAATGACTAATGATGATAAATAGAATCCACCTGTGTGTAATCAAGTCTCCGTATAAATGCACCTGCACTGTGATAGTCTCAGAGGTCCGTTTAAAGCGCAGAGAGCATCATGAAGAACAAGGAACACACCAGGCAGGTCCGAGATACTGTTGTGGAGAAGTTTAAAGCCGGATTTGGATACAAAAAGATTTCCCAAGCTTTAAACATCCCAAGGAGCACTGTGCAAGTGATAATATTGAAATGGAAGGAGTATCAGACCACTGCAAATCTACCAAGACCTGGCCGTCCCTCTAAACTTTCAGCTCATACAAGGAGAAGACTGATCAGAGATGCAGCCAAGAGGCCCATGATCACTCTGGATGAACTGCAGAGATCTACAGCTGAGGTGGGAGACTCTGTCCATAGGACAACAATCAGTCGTATACTGCACAAATCTGGCCTTTATGGAAGAGTGGCAAGAAGAAAGCCATTTCTTAAAGATATCCATAAAAAGTGTCGTTTAAAGTTTGCCACAAGCCACCTGGGAGACACACCAAACATGTGGAAGAAGGTGCTCTGGTCAGATGAAACCAAAATCGAACTTTTTGGCAACAATGCAAAACGTTATGTTTGGCGTAAAAGCAACACAGCTCATCACCTTGAACACACCATCCCCACTGTCAAACATGGTGGTGGCAGCATCATGGTTTGGGCCTGCCTTTCTTCAGCAGGGACAGGGAAGATGGTTAAAATTGATGGGAAGATGGATGGAGCCAAATACAGGACTATTCTGGAAGGAAACCTGATGGAGTCTGCAAAAGACCTGAGACTGGGACGGAGATTTGTCTTCCAACAAGACAATGATTCAAAACATAAAGCAAAATCTACAATGGAATGGTTCACAAATAAACATATCCAGGTGTTAGAATGGCCAAGTCAAAGTCCAGACCTGAATCCAATTGAGAATCTGTGGAAAGAACTGAAAACTGCTGTTCACAAATGCTCTCCATCCAACCTCACTGAGCTTGAGCTGTTTTGCAAGGAGGAATGGGCAAAAATTTCCGTCTCTCGATGTGCAAAACTGATAGAGACATACCCCAAGCGACTTACAGCTGTAATCGCAGCAAAAGGTGGCGCTACAAAGTATTAACTTAAGGGGGCTGAATAATTTTGCACGCCCAATTTTTCAGTTTTTTATTTGTTAAAAAAGTTTGACATATCCAATAAATTTCGTTCCACTTCATGATTGTGTCCCACTTGTTGATTCTTCACAAAAAATTACAGTTTTATATCTTTATGTTTGAAGCCTGAAATGTGGCAAAAGGTCGCAAAGTTCAAGGGGGCCGAATACTTTCGCAAGGCACTGTATGAGTCTTTCAAAGCATTTAGTGATAATGGGTGTGAGGGCAACAGGGCGCTAATCATTCAGACAGCTCACTGTGTTTTTCTTGGGCACCGGGATTATGGTAGCTGACTTGAGGCAGGTTGGAACTACAGCCTGCAGAAGGGAGAGATTGAATATGGTGGTGAATACCTCCGCTAGCTGGTCCGCACATGCCTGTAAAATCCTTCCTGGTACGCCATCAGGGCCAGTAGCTTTCCTTATGTTGACTCTGTGGAGGGAAGCTCTGACCTGATGGTGCTGCAGTTGTGGGGGAGTGACCCCACATTTTGAAATAAAAATATTGCTGTCCATACTTCTAGGCTGATCGAAGCGTGCAAAAAAACTGGTTAAGCATGTCAGGAAGTATATGATCCGAGGTGTTTGTGTTAGCATGATTCTCTCTATAACCAGTTAGTGTCTTTATGCCCTGCCATAAGGATCTGGAGTCGTTGGTGTCAAAGTGATCCTCTATCCGCTGTTTGTATCTGTGTTTAGCCTTTTTGATGTACATATGTAAGTTCTTTTGTGCATCTTTGAAGGCCTGCGAGTTCCCAGTCTTAAATGCAGAGTCCCGCAGTTTCAATGCAGTTCTCACCCTGTTGTCAAACCAAGGTTTTTGATTAGGAAACACTTTAACAGCTCTAGTTGTTGCAACATTCTCCGAACAGAAGTTGATATAAGACAGGACAGCTGTAGTGTGACCGTCCAAGTCCATCCCTTCAGCAAAAACTCCCCAGTCTGTGTTCTCAAAGCAGGGCTGAAGTGGCTTCTTCAGTCCGCAGGGCTGAAGTGGCTTCAGTCTACATTTTGGCTGTCTTTACAATAGGTTTCACTTTACAACTGAGTGGTTTATATGCTGGAATTAGGGACAAAGACCGATGATCCGACAGTCCCAAATGTGGAAGTGGTCTGGCCTTATAGGCATTTGGAATGTTGCAATAAACCTGATCCAAAAATTTTCCTTCTCTTGTTGGGAAATGTACATATTTGTTAAATTTTGGCAGCACAGACTTCAAGTTAGCATGATTAAAATCCCCCGCTACGATGACAACCCCATCTGGTTGTTTAGACATATGCTGAGTGATCGTCTGATGTAATCTCTCCATTGCTAGCTTGGCATTAGCTTGTAGAGGAACATAGGGAACATAGGTGGCTATAATAGCCACCAATGTATATTCTCTAGGCAAGTAGAAGGGTCCACACTGTAGCATCATATATTCTATGTCCGGAGAACAGTGACTGACCTTAACTGTCGCTTCGGTGCACCATTTATCACTTGTGTAGATACAAAGGCCACCTCCTCTGTTTTTACCGGAGTTAGATGTTCTGTTGGCTCTGAAGACAGTCCGGCCTGCTAATTCAATAGCTCCGTCGGGGATGTTTCTGTTCAGCCAAGACTCCGTGAAGATGATCACGCATTGATCCAATTGATGTAGAGAAGTCCGAAGCCTTATCTCATCCATCTTGTTGGGGAGAGACCGGGTATTTGCCAGAAATATACTCGGTATTGGAGGTTTGAAGGGGTTAGCTTCTAGCCTGGCTCGTAGGCCTGCTTGTTTACCCCGCTTTCATTTTCGTTGAATCCGTCTTCTCCGCCGCTCTAGTGGGGTAGGGCGGTCTACGGGGTTACGCCATATCTCTGGAGGAATAAAGTCCCAATTGGAGCTGTCACTAGAGCGCTGTAGGTGCTTGGAAAGTGAAAACAAGTCCTTTCTACTGTACTGTATATGTGCAGTAGCAGCTGAACATAAGACACATAATAAACAAAGAAGAAAAAGAAAATTGCCAATGTACGGAGAACGCCGGGCTGCAGCATATACACGCGCCGCCATGTTGGGACCTTGTTATGCATGTAGAACCAAAAAAATAGAATTGAAACTAAAAATAAACTTCAGGTCATGGCTATGTGCCTAAAGCAGGAAT
>NW_018128286.1:121804-141011 GCF_001952655.1 Monopterus albus
TACACACAAGCAGTGTAGAGAGCTGGATTGATTAATACAGAGGATTATCAGTTGTATGACACATGTGTCTCAAAAACACAACTGAGTCCGCTCAAATACAGGACTGTACTTATACATTGGGTCGGCTCTGTTCCAGCCAATACACATCCGCGCCATTAAAGATACTTAGCATTGGATCGAGACATCTATAGTATTAATGCACATGTACAGTGGGATACACAAACCACACATCCAGCATGGAACAACTGCAAAGTAGGCCCAAAACCTTAGGTTGTAATGATAAACCTAAAACTACTTTGTCAGCAAAATGAATAACTTATTTCAGTGAGATAATAAGTGTTTATATTTAGACATTGTTGATAAATGAGAAAGTGAAACCACACAACACAAATGACAGTAGATGGAGATTCACTTTTTCTGATTTTGCTGAATAAGTACAGACATGCAAGTTTTGTTTTCATTCATAAATGGCACATTAGATCAGGTTATATATTACATCAACAACCAGGCCTGCACAGGACTACTTAATCCCCCGCACTAATTAATGAATCTACAGTATAGCACAGCCACTGTTTTGTATGCATGTTAGTGTGATTATAACTTCAGTGTGACCTTGATGAAAAAATTATTACACTTTCATGCTCATTAGACACCATACATGTCCACTCCATCTTTTGGTTAATCGAATCTATTTCTGTTGTCGAAGCCAGTGCCTGGACTTGTTTCCAATTAGAAGAGGTATGTATCACACATCTAGTCTTCTATGGTTACCTGCGAAGAGAAGAAAGGAGCACATAGTCAGATAGATGAACATACAGCAGGGAGGGAGGGAGGTGAAGAGGCAGTGTAAGAAAGCTGGCTATTTTTCACTAGTGACCATAGTGAAGTTGTCTAGCATGAGTGTATGTGAGCCCCTCGGAAGATAATGTGGCATGACACTTCTGAAATGAGAGCCGGGTTGCCATGGCAAAAAGTGGGGAGGGACACTCTCCAGGGACCCAAATAAAACAAGCTGTAAATGATGTTTGATTAGGATTTAGATCATGGAACTGTTCAGTATGGCCCTTTTGTTGGCTGCACGCTCAGGCCTCAGGGGCTTTTTGTAATGTCTGAGCATTACTGTATGCACGTAATCCATGTGTGTGCCGCTTTGGGTTACACTGAGATATCTAGGTCTGTTGTGATGCAAGGCCAGTGCTGTCCCTTTTTATCATCAGATTTTGACCAGTTACCGTCATCCACATTTCATGATGAATGTATTTTGTTTATATATTGAGCTAGAGTAGGCAGTAGAAACTAACAGCTACCCAGCCTCCATTTATTACTGGAATAAAATGTTGTTGTCACAAAAGTATTATCAAACAAAAGCAACATTATTAAAGCTTTATTTGGGTACAAGTCTGCTATACACTCTTTTGGCTCTTGGTTAAGAGAGAGCAAAAGTGACTTCAGAATTAACATCAAAGCAGGAATCAGAGCAGATTCAAACCTGAGTCATTGGTATATCAGCACCATGCTTTGTTCCTTCACCATCCTCCCCATGCCATCTTTGTTTTATTGTTTTTTCTGTAGAAAAATGCAGCACTTCATTTCTTCAAGAATTATGTTGGATCAAAATACAATCCAATAATCAAATATCTTCTCTATGAACCATATGCTTTTAGTTTAGCTGCACAGGAACATGCAGTAATTTTTAGAAGACAGGGTTGGCGAATTTGTCTTAATAGACTGAAATGAAAATCTTAAGAATATTAAACTCACATCACAATCCTCACACGATAATAATCATGGTTTACAGTAGCCCTGACCACAGGGACTTTTCTTTACTTCAGTTTCTAAGTGGGCATTCATTATAGTATGCACTATGATTTGTGTATGCACAGAGTGCTGTATGTGTGAGTGTAAGTTGAGTGCTACAGACATAATGTACTGTACAGAGCCGGGCCGAGGCATAAGCAAACTGCTTAAGGCTCCTACGGCTGCCAGATTGCCCCCAAGTGCACTGGAAATGTTCCACAAGAGAGCTTGTTTAATGGCACAGTTTGTCAGACCCTAATGTTAGATTACACAGAAAAAGCAGCAAAAAAGTAATATCACAAAAAAGGACATATCCCTCTCAAGCAGAGAAAAGAGAGAAGAAAACAGCAGTGGTGAATGCAATGTGCTTCCATATCAATGACATCCAGCAGTGTACATGGACCGTTAGTACATATCCATACTGGAAACATAAATGCAGGCATCTACCACAAGTTTACCTGAAAGTGCTCAGTGTGTTCACACGGTTTTTATGTTTGACTTTTTTTGTGCAGAAGAAGCACAAGCCTAACAAATGACATTAATAATGGCCTTGTTGCATTTGTTGCAAGTCCCTGTAGGCCATGCCAAAGAACAAGCAAGCTTAGTGTCTTAGCCCTAGAAGTTGCTCATTTACTCATTTTGTGGAGCGACTGTGGTTCAGTGTGGAGAGCAGTCGTCTCCCAACCTGAGGGTCGGAGGTTTGAATCTCGGTGTCTATAGTCCATGTGTCGAAGTGTCCTTGGGCAAGACACCAAAACCCCAAGTTGCCCCTCGCTGCTTAGAGCCATCAGTTTAGTTGGCGCTGCAGATGGCTTCCTCGGTTCTGTACCGGAAAAAAATTCCTTGTGTGTAACATACTTGGCCAAATAAAAGTGATTATCCTTAAATAGTCAGTCATGCTTTTCCTGCTATGTATGTCCAAAAGTCTAGAGTGAAAAAGTCCCAATGTTTCTCAACTGTTCAGATATCCAGAAGCCAGTTGTGGTAAAGGCATGCAGAAACATCAAAAAAGGTAACGGCAAATTTCATTTGAGTTCGCAGAGAAGGACTGGTCCTAGATGCTTGGTGATATTGTCTACATCCAGGTGATTGGGCGACTACCACTGCTTGTAGCTAACCTTATGGCAAAATTGATACAAAGCAATGCTCTGTTGGTGTTTCTTCTCATACTCATCAGATCATGGTTCAGTCAGATTGGATGTTGTCACACAGCTAATATGATGGGTGCCTTTACTTTAGACTCGACTTCTCCATTTGGTTTGCAATTATCTTCTACAAATCCTCGTGTTAATATGGTAGTCTGGGAGCCCTTTAACTGGTGGATCTTCAAGTGATACTAGAAGAGGGGAATTCAGCATCAACAACCCCTTACTTTCCCACTGCAACAATCTGTTCTGTTTAGTCTGTTTAATTTGAAATGCCTGTAATGATATCTGTCTTGTTACCAGCTTTGATTTTAATAATTGTTCTTCAGTATAATATGAGTTGTACAAAAATTTTGAAGTTATGCATTCATGGTGCAATGTATGACATTTCTGGTCAACTATGGTTGAAGAATTGAGCACTGAGAAGGGACAAGCTTTATCTATTCAGAACTGTGGTGTTTCAGTTTAAATATTATTGCACTGGCCTGCACAAAGCCATAGGAGCCACCACAGTTTTGTATTATTCTTCACAAAACTACCTTCCCCTGATGGCACAAAATAATTTCTTTTTTATATTTTGCTTCCATTTGTTTCCTTTGCTTTCTTGCTCACACACACACTGTCTCTGCTCTGTGTCTGCACTGTATTTTTCTGTTTTAGTGACTGAATAACTTTCTTTGCACGCATGTATGCACACCCACACACATTGTGTTTTGTTTATTTGTGTTTCAATACATTTATTTCCTGGAGATGCACTCTGACCTTACTGTAACCCTACCCCTAACCACTACTTGCCTAACTCTAACCTTACCTTAAACTAAGACATCACTCAAAAATATGATTTATGCTTTTTGGGGACTTGTTTTTGTTTCCATAACGACACTGAGTCCCCACAGTGTGACTGTGTAAACAGATTTACATCCCCAGAGTGTGAGTAAGGCCATACATATACACAAACACACACACACATTTGGTAATATAATCCTTATCTTCCTCTCTCTCCTCTCCAACAACACATCAAGTTCAATAGACCATAATAGAACGGAGGTGTTGACGTCAGCCACTACTGAGAGAACATTATGATGTGTTTCTTCTTTTGTGCAATCTCTTCACTGCCTCACCTACTATGAACAGGCTGGGGTGAAATTTATTCTCTCTATATTGTCTTTTACTGTCTTCTGTTCATGGTAGTAAGAGTCCTCCACTTTTCCATTTTGTTTCCCTCCTTCATTTCTTAGGGAAAAGAAAAGGTAATGAGGTTGTCCCTTATTGTAAATGAATCCATGACGATTATCATCGGCTGTATCATTCTTCACTTCTTTTTCACAGACTGGAGTAAAGCAATCTGTCACAGGAAAGGTTACATGAAATGAGTTTTTTGAGGTGGCACTCAGAGACAAAACCATATCTTTTATTGAGTACTATAGGTACAGGTTTGTGATTTCAAGGCTTAGGGTAAGACCTGATTCTTGCTGCACTTTATTAACATTTCATTGCATCTGAAGTCAAAGAGTTTTATTTGGACCATACAAATGCTAGGCCTATCACATATGCAAAATAGGAAGACTGCGTTGGTGTTTCCGAACTCAGCTGTTATTTTGGTTCATGTATAGTGCAAAAGAGCCAGGTGAATGTGAGAATAAGTCAGAGGCTGTGGTGCTGAATAGATTTACTCTTAGTCACCTCACAATGTCATCGCTCTTTAACAGCTGTACCATGGCCAGTGAGGATAACAGCTCAACAAGTGGAATAGACTTCTCCAGGAAAGTTTTTGCTGTCTGCATGGTGCAGATAGGCACAGTCTAAACACACAGCACTACAACAAATCTGCAACTATACAGCCAGTTTGAATGGTATTTTCATGAATCTAATTAGGATATAGCTAAATAATAAAAATTGTCAATGAAGCCCCCCCCAACTACAGAACCGAGCATACTTACAAGCAGGCTTCATTTGTCTATAGAAACTGTGTGAAACAAGAAAGACTTTTTTTATGTTAACAAGGTAAACGCCGTTGTAGTCAGACCAGGAATGTATTTACAGCCCTGCTCTGTCCATGACAGATGATAACCAACATTATACAACCTGTGCTCAGTGAAGTCAGAAACACCGCCTCACTCAATCGCTAAAGAGTGTCTACACTGCAAGTGTAGTGTGTGCATCATGCAGTGTTGGGGAGTAATAATTACTGTAATTAAATTACAAAATAAATGTAGTTATAATTACTTATCTGTGCAGATTCTCAGTCCTCCAGGTCATAGTAAGCTGAAAAAACTTTAAAAAAAAATCAGTCCAGCTGATTTTTTTCTAAGTTTTTTCAGCTTGTAATTACTTACTTACTGAAGAAATTTGTACAAAACCCAATTCCAAATAAGTTGGGACATTGTGTAAAACGTAAATAAAAACAGAATACAATGTCTTGAAAATGCTTCTTGCAAAATGCTTTTTTTTTTTTTGCAAATATTCACTCATTTTGAATTTGATGCCTGCAACACATTCCGAAAGAGCTGGGACAGGGGCATTTGTACCACTACGTTACATCACCTTTTCTTTTAACAACACTTAACAAGTGTTTGGGAACTGAGGACACTAACTGTTGAATCTTTGTAGGTGGAATTCTTTCCCATTCTTGCGTGATGTTGCTCAACAGTCCAGGGTCTGCATTGTCATATTTTGCGCTTCATAATATGCCACACGTATTCAATGGGAGACAGGTCTGGACTGCAGGCAGGCCAGTCTAGTACCCGCACTCTTTTACTACGAAGCCACGCTGTTGTAACATGCAGAATGTAGCTTGGCATTGTCTTGCTTAAATAAGCAGGAACATCCCTGAAAAGACGTCGCTTGGATGGCAGCATATTTTGCTCCAAAACCTGTATGTACTTTTCAGCAGTAATGGTGCCTTCACAGATGTGCAAGTTACCTATGGGCAATAACACTCCCCTGTACCATCACAGATGCTGGCTTTTGACCTTTGTGCTGGTAACAATTTGGACGGCCCTTTTCCTCTTTAGCCCGGAGGACACAACGTCCATGATTTCCAAAAATGGGAAACGTGGACTCGTCAGGCCACAGCACACTTTGCCACTTTGCATCAGTCCATCTCAGATGAGCTTGGGCCCAGAGAAGCCGGTGGTGTTTCTGGGTATGTTGATATATGGTTTTTGCTTTGCATGGTAGAGTTTTAACTTGCACTTGCAGATGTTGCGATGAACTGTGTTAACTGACAGTGGTTTTCCGAAGTGTTCCTGAGCCCACGTGGTCATATCCTTTACAGAATGATGCCTGTTTTAATGCAGTGCTGCCTGAGGGATCAAAGGTCACGGGCATTCAGTGTTGGTTTATGGCCTTGCTGCTTACGTGCAGATTCTCTGAATCTTTTGATGATATTATTGACAGTAGATGATGAAATACCTAAATTCATTGCGATTGTATGTTGAGAAACATTGTTCTTAAACTGTTGGACTATTTGCTCACACAGTTGTTCACAAAGTGGTGAACCGCACCTCATCCTTGCTTGTGAATGACTGAGCCTTTGGAATGCTCCTTTTATACCCAATCATGCTCGCCTGTGTCCAGTAAACTTGTTCACATGTGGAATGTTAAACAGGTGTTTTTTGAGCATTTCTCAATTTTCCCTGTCTTTTGTTGTCCCTGTCCCAGCTCTTTTGGAATGTGTTGCAGGCATCAAATTCAAAATGAGTGAATATTTGCAAAAAACAATCAAGTTTATCAGTTTGAACATTAAATATCTTGTCTGTGTTATTTTCAATTAAATATGGGTCAAAAGGGATTTGCAAGTCATTGTATTCTGTTTTTATTTACGTTTTACATTGTCCAAACTTCATTGGAATTGGGGTTTGTAATGAAATTAGTTACTAATCAAAATGTTGATTACAAATGGGTTACATCTAAATATATTCATTTTGATAAAATGCTTACTACATATAGATAGTCATGGCCAAAACTATTGGCACCCTGCATTTCTGCCAGATAACACCACTTCTTCAAAAAAATTATTGCAATCACACATTCTTTGGTATTTTCATGTTTCTTTTGTTTGCACTGCAACAACACAAATAAGCAGGAAAAAAGCCAAATCTGGTCCATTCCACACAGAACTCCAAAAATGGACTAACCAGAATTACACCTTTTCAAAATCATCAGAAATAGTTGTATTTCAAGCATGTGAAATTCCTATAATTTGTAATGAAAATCACCTGTAGCAACCAACAGGTGCTGGTGATATAAAAATCACACTGGCAACTAGTTAAAATGGAGAAAGGTTGATTCAACCGTTGTGTCATGTGGACCACACTGAGCATGGAGAAAAGAGAAAAGCAAATAATTGACAATTTGAGAAGCACCATAGTGGAAAAGCATGGACCATCTCAAGGCTACAAGTCCATCTCCAGAGATCCTGTGTCCACTGTGCCAACATTGTCAAGATGTTTACTGCCCATGGTGCTGTAGCTAATCTCCCTGGCCTTGGATGAAAGAGAAAAATAGATGACACATTCCAATAAAGGATTGTTTTTAATGGTGGATAAAGAACTTTGATCAACTTCCAAACAAATTCAAGCTGACCTGCAGGCACAAGGTGAGACTAAAATAGAGCTTTTTGGTTGAGCACATTATTCTGTTTTCAGAAAATAAAAATAGGCCTTCAAAAAAAAGAACACGGTCCCTAAAGTCAAACATGATCGAGGTTTACTGATGTTTTGGGGTTGCTTTGCTGCTTCAGGCACTGGATGTCTTGACTGTGTGTATGACATTATGAAATCTGAAGACTACCGGAAAATTCTGGGGTACAGTGTCAGAAAGTTGGATCTCTGTCAGAGGTCATGGGTTTTACAGCAGGACAATGACCCAAACCAGACTTCAAAAAGAACCCATAAATGGTTTCAGACAATGTGCTGGAGAGTTCCTAAGTGGCCAGCAATGAGTCCAAATCTAAATCCCACAGATCACCTGTGGAGGGATCTCAAAACACCAGATGGGAACAGGAACCATTCAAATCTGAGAGACCTGGAGCAGCTGGCAAAAGAAGAGTGGTCCAATATTCAAGTAAAAAGAGAGAGAGAGAGAAGAAAATTCACTGATGGTTACAGGAAGCAACTGATTTTAGTTATTTTGTCCAAAGGGTTTGCTACCACATATAAAGTGTTTTTCCCTTTATTCCAACACAAAATAACATGTTTACAGGACAAAGGCCATTACATAGAAGATAAGACAACAAATATTAACAGAAGAGACAAGGGGGTTATTAAATTTAGCATGCGTGTATGAACAGGCAGCCAGTTTATCACAGAGCTGATATGATGCCAACTAATGTGTGCCCACATTTGTATGGATGTGTATTTAATCTTGATGTAAAACATGTAACAGTTTGTTCTACCTTCTCTTGAAAAGATGTTTGGTACTTTTGAAACACCAATGTATTGTGCCCGTAGTCGCACCATTTTGGACAGTAGGTGACAGTGTGGGACTGTGGTTTACTCCAGGGACTGTAGACGGGAGCGCACGCACCGCTGTCTCCTCATAATGGCGGAGGACACAGAAAAGAGGAAACACATCTCCCTGCCTCATCATTTCTTTCCTGTATTACAGGTTAGTGTTTAATAACAAAACCCCACAAAACTGCTGAAGTCAATAAGCAAATGTTGAGCTATGATTCAGGGTGAGTGGTAGAGTGAAACTAGGGTTTTGTGTACTCATGGGAAGTAAGCTAATGCCCACAGAGAACGATAATAATGGCGATGGTACACTCAGTCATTCTCTTAAGCAACATGTTAGCTACAAGATACTAAGTGGGCCACGCGTCGTGTCTTAAGTTCACAGGCCATCTGGCTCCATGTTTAGTCTGTTATGTTAACCTGTTAGAATGTGTTGTTTTTTCAATGATTTAGTTACTGACACAACTGCTTATAAGTTCAAGTTGTGCTAGATGGTAAATTTATGTTAGTCAAACTACATTTGAAGAGTTAACGGCAGAGAAACAGTTTTGGACCAACTAGTGACATAAAGTTGTAATATTTATATTAACTTCTGTGGCTGTGTGAAGCCAAGAAACCTGTATGAAGATACAGCTAAAGTACTAGATGTTCTGTATAGATAGATACAGATATAGATACTGGATACAACTAAAGTAAAGTCATGATACCGGAAAAAAGGGGCAACGCACCGTGTTCAGTGAACTGATGATGTTTGTGAATAAATAATGGTGGAGGACGCAGAAAAGAGGAAACGCGTCTCCCTGTGTCATCATTTCATTCTTGTATTACAGGATACTTGTAACTGTTCACGTGTGCTACAGCCCGGTACCCTAACACTGACACTAAGAGACAGAGTACCACATACCCACAGCCACGGGAAATTTAGAGTCACTAATCAACCTAAGCCTCATGTCTTTGGACTGTCGGAGGATAACCCATGCAGGCACCGAAGAACATGCAAACTCTTCATTGCAAGGCACCGGGTCGGTCACAACTTGAACCTGGAACCTTCTTGTTGTGAAGTGACAGCGTTAACCACTGCATCATCATGCCCCCGGTGATTTTAATATTCATATTAATAAACTGAGTAAGACTTCTGCAAAATAATTTGATCTATTATTGATATACATGGATTTACTGAACATATTCATGTAAAAACACTCTTGATCCAATACTGTCCCAAGGTCTTTCACTATAAGGTTTTACATTAGACCCTGTTGGTAAACCTGTAAAAACGGGTCCCGAAGAGAACCAAAGAGCACAAGAAACACAGGCCATAACAGCAGAACTGGCCTCAGATCTGGCATCAGAAATAACTTTACAAGAAGAGCTGCAGGAGACTATTGAACAAAATTGTCTCTTTTCAGTTAGAATTCCCACAAGAACAGCTAGAATGTTTACCAGAAACAGCAAGAAGAGCTGGGAGAGAGAAAAAATATTAAAATGCTATGGCAGAATGTAAAGTAGAAAAGTTAAGATAATCATAAGATGAGTTGTGTGTGTGTGTTTGTTTGAAGTAATCATTATTGAATGCCATCCATCCATCCGTTTTCCTCCACTTATCCGGAACCGGGTCGCGGGGGCAACAGTCTAAGCAGAGATGCCCAGACTTCCTTCTCTCCAGACTCTTCCTCCCCAGCTCCGTCGGGGGAAGGCCGAGGCGTTCCCAGGCCAGCCCAGAGACACAGTCCCTGCAGTGTGTCCTAGGTTTTCCCGGGACCTCCTCCCGGTAGGACATTCCTGGAACACCTCTCTAGGAAGGCACTCAGGAGGCATCCAAAACAGATGCCTGAGCCACCTCAGCTGGATCCTCTCAATGTGGAGGAGCAGCGGTTCTACTTTGAGCTCCTCCTGAGTGACCAAGTTCCTCATCCCATCTCTATGGGTGCATCCAGCCACCCTGTGGAGAAAGCTCATTTTGGCCGCCTGTATCCAGGATCTTGCCCTTTCGGTCATGACCCAAAGCTCATGACCATAGGTGAGAGTCAGAATGTAGATTGACCAGTAAATCGAGAGCTTCGCTTTGCAGCTCAGCTCCTTCTTCACCATGACGGACCAGTACATTGACCGCATTACTGCAGAAGCTGCACCGATCCGCCTGTCACTCTCCCGTTCCATCCTTCCCTCACTTGTGAACAAGACCCCAAGATACCTGAGCTCTGCACCAACCTGAAGGGAACAAGCTACCCTTTTCCAACTGAGAACCATGGCCTTGGCCTTGGAGGTGCTGATTCTCATCCCAGCTGCTTCACACTTGGCTGCAAACCGTCCCAGTGCATGCGGTGTGTCAGCCAAGCCAGCCCCACAACATCCAGAGACTTAAGGTACTCAGGGCAGATCTCATCTGCCTTGCCAGCGAGAAGCTTCTCAACTACCTTGGTGACTTCAGCTTGGGTAATGGACGAGTCCACCTCCGAGCCCTCAGCCTCTGCATCCTCAACAGAAGATGTGACGCCGGGGTTGAGGAGATCCTTGAAGTATTCCTTCCACAGTCTGACGATGTCCCCAGTTGAGGTCAACAACTGCCCACCTCCACTGTAAACAGTTTTGGCAGGGCACTGCTTCCCCCTCCTGAGGTGCTGGATGGTTTGCCAGAATTTCTTTGAGGCCAACTGATGACCTCACCGAACTCCTCCCAGACCCGGGTTTTTGCCTCTGCAACCACCTGGGCTGCAGTCCGCTTGGCCTGCCGGTACCCGTCAGCTGCCTCAGGAGTCCCACGAGCTAACCAGGCTTGAAAGGACTCCGCCTTCAGGTATCTTGGGGTCTCCTTACTTCCGGTGTCCACCACCGGGTTCTGGGATTGCCACCGCGACAGGCACCGGCCACAGCTTCGAGCGACAGCATCGACAATGGAGGTGGAGGACATGGTCCACTCGGACTCAATGTCTCCAGTCTCCCTCCGAATCTCATAGTACGCTTGGGTCTGCCATGCCTGTCCACCTTCCTCCCCCGCCAGTGGATCCAACTCAGCACCAGGTGGTGATCAATTGACAGCTCCGCCCCTCTCTTCACCTGAGTATCCAAGACATATGGCTGGAGGTCAGATGAAACAACCACAGAGTCAATTATCAACCTCCGGCCTAGGGTGTCCTTGTGCCACAAGCACTGGTGAACACCCTTATGCTTGAACATGGTGTTCATTATGGACAAACTATGACTAGCACAGAAGTCTAATAACAGAACACATCTTGGGTTCAGATTAGGGTAGGCATTCCTCCCAATCACGCCCCTCCAGGTGTCACTGTAATCAGCCATGTGAGTATTGAAGTCACCCAGTAGAACGACAGAGTCCCCAGTTAAAGCGCTTTCCAGCACCCCTCCAAGAAGGCTGGCCACCATTCAGCCCATAGGCACAAATGACAGTGAGAGACCTATCCCCGACCTGAAGGCACAGGGAAACGACCCTCTCGTTCACCAAGGTAAACTCCAACACATGGCGGCTAAGCTGGGGGGCTATAGGCAAGCCCACACCAGCCTGCCGCCTCTCACTGCGGGCAACTCCAGAGTAGTGGGGAGTTCAGCCTCTGTTGAGGAGTAAAGTTCCAGAGCCCAAGCTGTATGTGGAGGCGAGCCAGACTATCTCTAGCTGGTACCTCTCAATCTCCTGCAAAAGCTTGTGCTCCTTCCCCACCAGTGAGGTGACATTCCATGTCCCCAGGGCTAGTCTCCATGTCCAGAGATCGGGTCACCGGGCCCCTTGCCTTCGACCACTGCCCGATCCACTGTGCACCAACCCCATTATGGATCCTCCTGCAGGTGGTGGGCCCATGGGAGGATGTCCCCACATCGCTTGTTCGAGCTAAGCCCAGCTGGGCCCGTTGGGAAAAGGCCTGCCCAAACAGGCACTCGCATTCGAGCCCCAACCCCGGGCCTGGCTCCAGTGTGGGGCCCTGGTTGCACCATACTGGGTGATGTCACGGTCCCTGATTTTTATTTTTTCATAAGAAGCTCTTGAACCACTCTTAGTCTGACCCGTCACCTAGGACCTGTTTGCCTTGGGAGACCCTACCAGGGGCATATAGCCCCCAACAACATAGCAGCTGGGATCATTCGGGTACTTAAACTCCTCCACCACGATAAGGTGGTGGTTCAAGGAGAGGCATTAGTGAATCTGTAAGAATAAAATGAGAAAGGATTGTATTGAAAAAGGTGCATTTAAAATTACATTCAAAATTCAAGATTTTTTTTATTTGCTATTTATGCATAAACAGACAGTCTAGGCATATAGGAATTCTTGTGCAGCTCTCCTTTGGAGTCAGGTAAGAGTCAAAAGCCAGAAAGAACACTTGGTCTTAAAATAAAAAAAGTTGCATTAAAACTGCAATACACAAAAATTGAGTAATAGTATTTCACACAGTAAACATCGCACTTAGTAATTCACCTGGTGGAGTTGGATTATGTCATTACACTTGGTAAGGTAGTGAGGGGTTACTGCGGCAGGGAAAAAGCTGTTGTAAAGTCTTGTTCTGTGTGTGATGATACTGTCCACCCTGCTGTGCCTGAGGCTATAGGTGCAGTTTTTGTGTCTGAGCAGAGTGAGCTGGGTGGTGTGGATCTCCAATCATGTTCTCTGGCCTTTTACGACAGCGCTGTGTATAGTGTGTCCATAGCAGGCAGTTCAGTCTCAGTTATCCTTTCTGCAGTCTTTATGACCCTTTGAAGAGCCTTCCTCTTTGCCTGTGTGGTGTTACCATACCAAACTGTGATGCCAGTAGTGAGGATGCTCTCTACCAGTCCTCTGTAAGCCTGGGTGAGAGGGGGATGGTTCAGCCCAGTATAGCCACTGCTGGGCTTTCTTCACCATGGCAGCTGTGTTCAGTAACCAGCTCAGGTCATATGCCACTTGCAGGCCCAGGAACTTGTGGCTGTCAGCCCGCTCCACCTCAGTCCCTTTGATGGTCAGAGGCAGCAGAGGGGAGGGGTTCTTCCTGAAGTCTGCTATAATTTCTTTTGTCTTGTTTATGTTGAGGATGAGGTCATTCTCCTCACCATAAACAAGAATGTCGTTCATCATACTTCTGTAACCCAACTCGTCTCCCCCTTTGATGAGGCCCAGAATGGTGGTGTCATCAGCATATTTAATGATTGATTGATTTGATTGATTTTATTCTTTCAAACATGCAGAACAGAACAAATGAACAAATGACAACAACACACATAATTACACATATCCAACCAATGCTAATCCAAAATCAGTTTGCTTACACACATTACATGTTTGAATGGAGTAGGAAGAAGTCAGACTTATCCAGTCCTACCCCATGACATCATATTATACAAAAATTAATGCATCATTGGCTGCAAGCAGTATCTCTACATAAATAAACAGAGTATTTCCTTAATGCCTTCTCGAATAATCTTATTCTTGCATATATCTTGTATAACACATACATTTATATTTATGTTTAAACTCCTCAATTCTAGTACTATTTTTCATGTCCACAGTTAAATTATTCCATAATTTGACCCCACTTATAGAAATACAAAATCTTTTTTTGGTTGTACGTATAGCATGAACTTTTAGATTTAAGTGACCCCTTAAGTTATATCCCCCTTCCCTTTCACCAAATAACTTTAGGATTCCACCAGGTAATAAGTCGTTCCTGGCTTTATACATAAACACAGCACTCTTATATTCCACCAAATCAAAGAACTTCAACAATTTGGACTGTATGAAAACTGCATTTGTGTGATCCCTATACCCCATCCTGTGCACAACTCTTATCGCTCTCTTCTGTAATATGTACAATGGTTGAAGTGAACTCTTGTATGTATTTCCCCAGTTTTCCACGCCATACTCCAAATATGGCAAAATCAATGAAGAATACAAAATACGCAATGCTTTAACGTCCAGCATATATCTAACCCTTGCCAATATCGATATACTTTTAGCTATTTTATGCTGAACATGTCTGATATGAGATTTCCAGGATAATCTGTCGTCAACCATGACACCCAAAAATTTGATTTCATACACTCGTTCAATATTAGCACCCCCAATTCTCAATTGAAGTTCATTATGTGGTCTACGGTTCCCAAATATCATATATTTAGTTTTCTCCAAATTCAAAGATAGTAAATTATTATCACACCATTTCTTTATCTTCACAAATTCCTCTGAAACCCTTACCGAGAGTTGCCGTAAGTTTTCATCAGATGCCCAAATGGTAGTATCATCAGCAAACAAAACCATTTTAACAGTTTCAGAAACCTTACATATATCATTGATGTATAATATAAACAGTTTAGGTCCCAAAACAGAGCCCTGAGGCACTCCACATACAATATCCAGCTCACTCGATTGGTATTGATTAATGATTATGGTGTTGTCATGTTTGGAGACACAGTCGTGTGTGTGTACAGGGTGAAGAGTTTTGGACTGAGACAGCAGCCCTGTGGTGAGCCTTTGCTGATTGTGAGCTCAGCAGACACTTGCCCTCCCATTCTGACCACCTGTGGTCTTTCAGTGAGGAAGTCCAGAATCCAGTTAGAGGCAGGAGTTGGGACACAGAGGTTTGTCATCTTCCCAATCAGCCTGCCCAGGCAAATGGTGTTGAATGCAGAACTGTAGTCCAGGAAGAGCATCCTAGCATAGTACTGCTGTTGTCCAGGTGTTTCAGGGTATGGAATAAAGCCAGATCCGTCGCATCGTCCACTGATCTGTTGGGGCAGTAGGAAAACTGGAGGGGGTTTACAGTGTCCAGGACTATGTGGTTAACATGTGTGAGGACCAGTTTCTCTAAGCACTTCATGGCAACTGATGTGAGCGCCACTGGCCTGAAGTCATTCAGAGTGGATGTGTCTGATGTCTTAGAGACCGCTATGATAATGGATTTTTTGAAAATGTGAGGAACTACTGCTTGGGTTAAAGACAGGTTGAAGATGTCTGTATACACACTAGCTAGTTAAATCCACGGGGCGAGGCGAGGGGACTGTTCCAGGGCCTGTAGAAAACCATCTATCTCTTTCCATGCCTAGTATGTAATTTAAGGGTGCTAAAAATTTTACTTTGTAGCGGCTGCTCCCTGTCCACGTATAAATGTGCCTATATCCGTCATAACTCAGTCTGATGTCTGATCTTTTCATTTATTCATTTTCTACCGTTTGTTCCCTGAGCGGGGTCACGGGGGGCCGGAGCCAATCCCGGCTGGCAATTGGGCGAAGGCGGGGTACACCCTGGACAGGTCGCCAATCCATCACTATTATTTTCTTATGTTGAAAATAAGTATGATAATATCTGAAACTATTTTTACTGGATTGTTACTCATTGATCACCGTCATTAATGCCATCTGTTGTAACCAAACTGAAAATTGTGATGTCAGTATTGTAGGAAGCGCTTTTCACAGGTTCTAAACTTAACCTACATCATCTATAGGGCCTTTAACACAAACCTAGATTCCATTTTCTACCGTTTGTTCCCTGAGCGGGGTCAAGAGGGGCCGGAGCCAATCCCGGCTGGCAATTGGGCGAAGGCGGGGTACACCCTGGACAGGTCGCCAATCCATCGCAGGGCTAACACATAGACAAACAACCACACACACACACACGCACTCCTACGGGCAATTTAGAGACACCAATCAACCTATGCTGCATGTCTTTGGACTATGGGAGGAAGCTGGAGCACCCGGAGAGAACCCACACAAGCACGGGGAGAACATGCAAACTCCACACAAAAAGGCTGGCCGGGGCCAGGGCTCGAACCCAGAACCTGCTCGCTGCGAGGCAACAGTGCCAACCACCGCGCCACCGTGCTGCCTATTATTATAACATGTGTAATCATAATATTTTCTTATGCTTAGTGTCATGACATATCACTAGATGTCATGTCAAAATGTTTTAGATACACACCGCACAATCAACAGACAGTCACACATTGATTTTCTTCATGCTTTGACTACTGCTATGGCCAGCTGCAAGGCTGGCACCGGAGATGTCACAGTTTGGTGTCCCTGAGTAGTATGGGGCTAGCCCAAAGTGATATAATGTATAGGCCTGTTATGGTTCAGGGCTTTTCATCTACCAGCTGCCTGCGTGCATGTTGGAGGTGCAAAGACTCCTGAGCATGTAATGTTAATTTTACCTGTGTTCATTGAATAAATCAGCACTGTTTTGAAGTTACTTGGACTGCTTCGTCTCTCAGAGTTAACGTGGTGAAAAGAACGAGGGTCCAACAAATGGTGCCGTGACACCGTGTGCCAGTTAAACTCTCAAACGACCGGTCCGTGGTCCCGGATCAACGAATGGTGCCGTAATCCTATGCCTGGCTGAGCTGTAAATTCAACATTCGATCCTGAATTGGCTGGGATCCGAGACAGAAGAGTGACTTCCTGGGTCCTTGTCGAGCTGTGTTGCGGTGCCACACATCAACTGGTCGACCACAAATCAAGGTAAGGCAGGAACCTGTTATACATAAAAACCTGCACATTGAACTTGTACCAAATTTTGTTGATGTGTGGACTGCCCATTCTCGACGCATTAAATTGGATTCAAAAACAGTAAGGATAATAAAACACATTTGTTTTTGGAATGATGTGCTGATCTGTTCACTGACACATAACAGTTAACAAGCACATAGTCTCACTTTGAGGGATAGAGAATGAGTGCCGTTGATTACAGAATTTGATACCAATAAAGTAAATTTCACGTTTTATGAGTGAAAACTCCACTACCTTACAGCAGGTTGTCTCTCCAAAAGTCTGATTTCTTTTTGATTTGCCTCCGGTTGGAGCACAGGCAGGGAGTCATCTTGACTGAACAAGATGATCTCTGGCAAATCCTAAACGTAATAAACAGCACAGGGAAATGGCCAGTTTGTTGTTTTCTATGAAAATGTGGGGTGGGTTAACTGCATAACAGGCCGATTAAACGTTGTTCACAGTCGTATCGGAGCAGAACAATAGGTTTGGCTTAGAAAATTCGCTGTGATTCAACGCGCCTTGTGCAGCTGTGTATTTGGTCCGGGTGGTACAGCTTACTGGGGAACTGTTTATTAGCCTTAGGGTGGCGGCTGTCCTTATTGAGATAAAACGGCGTGATCAATTGGGGGAATCCCCAGGAATTACGCGCACCAGGATTAGCCTGGCGTAGAAGCTTCGCAATTTGGTCGATTTCACTAGGCCAGACCTCTCATAATGGACAGTGTCACGTGTGGCATAAATATCCTTCATCATGGCTGATTGCAATATTATTCAGAACTGGCAGAAATGCAAACCAGTGACTGTACTTGCTATCTTGTATCAGCTTTTAAACAAATGGCTGGGCACATTGCATCCCAGTCAGCACAGTAGTTAAACACAACGCTTTGTGTTATGGTCTGAACAGATGAGTGTGAAGGGCATGTTTGATACCTATGATGAAGCTCCCCCAGAAGAGGGAGCTCTAAGACTGTATGTGAAACAGGCAGCGCTGTCCACTGCCAAGGCACGTTTATGTCATAGTTGAGCATCTGTATTACAGAAACACAAAACGGAGGCTAAACTTAAACACTGTGAAACATTTCTTCAGGACTGTCTTTGCTTTGTGGCTGAATTTGAAAAAATTCAGAAAGCTGCAGCCAGTGTTAGTGAGGCGCAAACGCCTGCTACTCTTTCCAGTGACACACATACAGACAGAGGGCTGTTCTCTCAGGCGCATACACACACAGACTTAGATAACAGCCTACAGCAAGCTCAAGGACGCTTAGAGACTTTCTCACCTCCCCCTCTCTCTCTGGCTCCTTTGAATGAAGGGAGCTGGGAGTCAAAACTTAAAGGTAATGAATCACATCAGATGCCATTAATTACTCCTGGCATGAGTAATCAACATATTTCGCCACTGGTTGTTGTCCACGGGGGAATATTACAGACAGCTGCTTATCCCGGTAGTGAAAGCAACTGTCGTGGCGCACAGCAATATTTGGACGGCGTTAAAGCGGAGTCTGAGGCACAGACTGCCACTCGTAGTGATAAAGCTTGCGCTTCTGGTCATGGTCAGCAGATTCAGACCTTGTGGAAAAGTTGTAAAAAGTGTATGGTGTTTCAGTGAAAGCTTAGAGTTCTGGTTGTAGTACTGATTCTGCTAGTTCTGTGAGAGGGAAGAAAAAGCATGTCTGTCACATGGCAGTGCCGGCTAGGACTGAAAGTGAATGGTCCAGTGGGGACAGCAGTGAAGATGACAAGCTGTGTGCTTCCTCTTCACAATGTAAGGGCAGGCAGAGAGGCAACGTCCACGATTGTCTGGAGAGACCCTCTGCTCAAATGCCACTCCTCCAAACTGAGACAGAGCAGGGAGGAGTTTCAACAATGTACACGCCTTTCACTCTTCAAGACACGTCACTCATTAAAAGTCAGCTTCCGCCATTGGAGCAGGGTGGAGCTCCATGGATTAAAGCATTTCTGAGCGCATGCACCGGCTGCGTGCCAGCTCTGGGTGATTTCAGACGCATATTCACAGCTTGTAGGTCTCCCGGTATGTTACAGGAAGTTGAAGCCTTAGCAAACACAGATGGAGACAGTGACTCAGTCTCACTTCACACTGTAATACATGACCTCTGGCCTGTGGTCAGGATGAAGTATCCACTACGAGCTCAGAGTGTCAAGTTGTCTCGCATTCCTCCACAGACTGGGGAGACAGGAAGACAGTATCTCATTAGGGTGCGTGAATTGTGGCATAACTACAGTGGTGAAGACCCTGCGATAGTTGAAAGTGTTGGTTTTGCTGTTCCGCAGTGCGGTTGAGTCTTCCCTTTCTGTAAATATCCAACAATTATTGAAACAAGTGATTGGCTT
>NW_018128286.1:148025-149096 GCF_001952655.1 Monopterus albus
TTACATTGAAGATTGGTTTACCAATACTTTTGGCAAGTGTAGAAATTTAGTGATCTCTGCACTTACATCTTTGGGGGAGGCAGTCACTGCTGACCTTGTGTGGATGCAGATGCATCCCCTGCATCAGGCATCTCTGTCTCAAGTGCATTACTGCTGCCATTGATAATAGATAACCTCAGCCCCCTGCCTATGAATTGATACAGTCCCATGCCCCCTGGAAATCCATTCCCTGATCTCCCTCACTGAGCCCGGTGAGTGAGAGGTTGAAGAGCTCCATGGACCGGAGTGAAGACCGTGGATCCTACATAAAATGGTTAAAGGTTAATACATACTGATATATTCTTGCATACACATAGGTGGTGTGAAGGTGTGAACTCATAGTTTGTTAATTGATTTTTGGTAATTGATTTTTGATAATTAAGTTTAGTAAGTGTTAATGGTAATTGATAATGGTAACTTAAATTCTCATTGTTGTGTGGGGTTTATGATTGCGATAGGATGCAAGGGAATCTTTGTTTTCTTCTGTGTATTAGTTACCCCCTAATGTTATGATTAACCAATGAAAGCTTGCTGCACATGATGTTTATGCATTTCCACAGTTCTGTCTGCTAAAACGCTCTTAGTTGCGTTGAATCAGCTTAGACATACAGCATACATATAGATGTCACTGCAGTAAAAAAACCCGCTTACACGCTGTAACCCTTTTTGTGTTTTTAGTTCATTTTTCCCTAAAGTATTCAGCTCTGTAATTTACCCTTGAGGGAGTGGGTTTGGAGGGCCCTCTCACCTCTCGAAACGCCAGATAGCTTCATCTGGGGAAGATGGGACATTGATTTAGGTTGACTCAATTTTGGTTGTGTCAAAAGGGGGAATTGTTAGGTATTTTTAGTCAGATAGACATTGGTTAGACACTTCATGTATTAGAAATGTTTAGTGTAGACAGGATGTCTAGCTCAGGCTGTTAAATGCTTAGTCATTCCCATAGGGTACTCCAGGTTGTTCATGTTCAAGGATAACTAGATAGAAAGTTGATTACTGTTAGGAGACAGAATGTTTAGTATTATCATTATA
>NW_018128286.1:149422-162269 GCF_001952655.1 Monopterus albus
AATAAATCAACACTGTTTTGAAGTTACTCGGACTGCTTCGTCTCTCAGAGTTAACATGGTGAAAAGAACTGGGTCCAACACTACTCAACAGTGTCTCAGAGAAATAAAACAGACTGCAGAAACCTAACGGTGACAGCGCAGTACTTTTCTGATTGGGCTTGTTGCTTTGGTGAATTCCATGCAAACCGACTGGCAGTTGAGAGGGGAGTGCAACAGGAGGTGATGTTTAGAAAGTTATATCAGAAAATATTTTATATAGAATATCCAGCTGTTTACTTATTACATAATATACACTATTTTTTAAATTTCCTATCCTTAATATCTTGTGCCAACTAAATACTGTGCAAAACAAAATGTAACTTCCTCAAAGAGCCAGAGTATACTGGTTTATAAAAATTTCTCAGTACAGTAACATCTGAGGGTATAAGCCTGCCTATAACTGCAGGTTGTTATTATTTGAGAGGTTTTGGGGTCTTATCCTGAATTAATTACATGAAAGAGGGAAGTCTACAGGGAGCTCTGTTCGCAGGTTCATGGTAGTCAATTACTGAGTGAATATCTCCGCCAAAAAACCTCAAGCAGTGTGAAGCTTTAATATGTTTCAAATATGCCACCTCTTAGTGTGAGAGGTTAAGCTTGATTCCTATGTCCAGGGGTTAGCATATCATTGCCTTTATACAACCCATTGTCAGCAGTTATTTCAGATAACTTCCTTATTCTGTTTAATATTAAGTTGTCCCTATCTCAGACAAAGGTTACTAGTTTTGTCTCTTAAAGTCACATTTCTTCTAATCTATTGTTCTACCTAATATTCTGTCATTATCAGATTCTGTTGATAATCTTACCAGTGCTTTTGATTCTATCTTCAATTCTGTCTACTAGGGTCTATAAGAAAATCAACACTTGAGCCAGTGGGCATGACGTGGGGGCTGTGCCTCTCTCCACAAACCACCACTGAAAAGTACACCATTTTGCCACATAAGACGCCATTGTTGACGGGGCTCTGGCACTCTGAATTGTATGTACCAACTCTGCTGTGTGAAATGCAGCTTGCTGTCTGGAGGGTGTCTGGAGTGGCCGTGCGGGTCACATAATAATACACACTGGACAGAGGGCATGGAAAATCAGATCATCCAGATAAAAAAGGACTCTGATTCCCATCCTGCATATCCTTTCTAATGCCGTCTCCACACACTTGGAGAATGTGTGGGGGGCCTGAGAATAACTGAGCGGCAACTGGTTGTATTGGAACGGTGCACCTTGGAAAGAGAGGCACATGTTTGGAGTGTGTTTGGAGATGATGAGGACATGAAAGTACATGTCTCTTAGGTCAATGGATGTGAACCAATTGCCAGGACAAACACACTCCAGCACCTGTTTTACAGTGAGCATGTGAAACGGCCTCTTCATTATGTATTTGTTGAAGAGGGACAGGTTGAGGATGGGCCTCATTTCACCTGACTTCTTGGGAACCAGGAAGTAGCGTGAGTAGAAACCCTCATATTCCTGACCAGGCTGGAAAACAGAAATTGCTGTCAGCAGCTCCAGCTTCAGTCTCTAGCACTCTACTGAATGCAGGGGGGTGCCTGGAGAATTGCAGTGTAGCCAGTTCGAATCAGCTTGTCCATCCAGCTGTTCATGGACAGCCAGTCTCGCCACCCATGGTAGCGCTCTGAAAGCGGACATACACTTGTTTGTGGGGCATCTGTGGACATTGTCACAAGCCACTGATGCGCCCTCTCCACCGTTGTGAAGGCCGAGTGTTCGCTCCTCACAATCCATGGGAGGGCAGTGGTGAAAGGACAGTGAAGAAGCGAGTGCTCTGAGCCGAGCTTCGCCATCTTCGTCAGATGCAGGAGAAAAACCACGACACACACTGACCAATGGCTGGGAGGTAGGGAACCCACAGAGAGATGAAGGCAGTGCCACTGAGTCCACCGTTGTGGAGAATGCTTCATTACATGTGACAACGGGGAGAGAAGGAATTGTGTTCAGCGTATCCCATGGCACAGCCTGTGTGGTGGGGAAGGTGTGTGTAGACAGACAGTGCATACTCAAAGAAAAAGGAGAAAAGAAACTGTTCTTTATGGACTTGGTGTTCCCTGCCTCCCTTCATTGCCACCATTGTTTTCGGGGGGGTTTCGCAGGGGGGTGCATCCAGGTGCAGGCAGCCCACCTCCCGGTTCGGGAGAGCTGTGCAGCAGCCTGCCTGAGGGTTGCAGCAGGAGGAGGAGGTACAGGGCTCAGTGGAGGAGCGTGCTGTGGGGCAGCAGTGGCTGCTGGGTGCATTGCTCTGTGTCGTTGACTTGAAAATGAGAGGGAAAGAAGGGGGGAAGAGGTGAATATTGTAGAGCAGGAAGTAGCAAAGATTAGAAAGGATGAGGTGAGGAAGGCAATGAGGAGGATGAAGAGTGGAAAGGCTGTTGGTCCAGATGACATACCCATGGAGGTGTGGAAATGTCTAGGAGAGACAGCAGTGGAGTTTCTATCTAGTTTGTTCAACAGGATATTACAGAGTGAGAATATGCCTGAGGAATGGAGGAGAAGTGTACTAGTGCTGATCTTTAAGAACAAGGGTGATGTGCAGAGTTGTAGCAACTACAGAGGTATAAAGTTGATGAGCCACACATTGAAGCTATGGGAAAAGATAGTGGAAGCTAGGCTAAGAAAGGAAGTGGATATCTGTGAGCAGCAGTATGGCTTCATGCCCAGAAAGAGCACTACTGATGCAATTTTTGATCTGAGAATGTTAATGGAGAAGTATAGAGATGGTCGAAAGGAGCTGCACTGCGTCTTTGTGGATTTAGAGAAAGCGTACAACAGAGTGCCGAGAGAGGAGCTATGGTACTGTATGAGGATGTCAGGAGTGACAGAGAAGGACGTCAGAGTAGTTCAGGATATGTATGAGAGGAGTACGACAGTAGTGAGATGTGCTGTTGATGGACAGGTTGACAGATGAGGTCAGACAGGAATCTCCGTGGACAATGATGTTTGCGGATGACATTGTGATCTGTAGTGAGAGCAGAGAGCAGGTGGAGGTCTGCTCTGGAAAGAAGAGGAATGAAAGTCAGTCATAGTAAGACTGGATACATGTGTATGAACGAGAGGGAGGGAAGTGAAACAGTGAGGTTACAGGGGGCTGAGGTCAAGAAGGTGCAGGAGTTTAAGTATTTGGGGTCAACAGTCCAGTTTGATGGGAAGTGTGGGAAAAGAGGTGAAGAAGTGAGTGCAGGCGGGTTGGAGTGGGCTGAGAAAGGTGTCAGGAGTGTTGTGTGACAGAAGAGTGGCAGCAAGAATCAAAGGAAAGGTGTACAAGACAGCAGTGAGACCAGCTATGCTGTATGGGTTAGAGACTGTAGCAGTGAGGAAAAGACAAGAGGCCGAGATGGAGGTAGCAGAGATGAGGATGTTGAGGTTCTCTTTAGGAGTGACCAGGATGGACAGGATTAGGAACAAGCACATCAGAGAGACAGCTCAGGTCGGCTGTTTTGGGGACAAGGTCAGAGAGGCCAGATTGAGATGGTTTAGACATGTGCAGAGGAGGGATAGTGGTTATATTGGTAGAAGGATGTTGGAGATGGAGCTGCCAGGCAAGAGGTCAAGAGGAAGGCCAAAGAGGAGATATATGGATGTGCTAAAAGAGGATATGAAGTTAACTGGGGCGAGAGTAGAGGATGCCGAGGATAGAGTTACGTGGAAACAGATGATTCGCTGTGGCGACCTCTAACGGGAACAGCCGAAAGAAGAAGAAGATGTTCAGCATACTTTCAACTAGCACAGCCATTCAGATATCAAAATGTTCAGCTCTTCAAGGCCATTCCTACTTTATTTCATCTCATCCTTCAGATTATTCAACAAAAAACTTAAGCCATTTATTCTCATCTTTCGGCTGTTTCAGCAATTGATTTCAGGCATTTTCAGGATGATCCTTCAGCTTATTAGCATCCACGCGCGTTTACGACAGGAAATGCATTTCTCTAGTTGTGATTTGGTGTTATACAAACAAATAAAATTGAATTAAATTAAATTTGATTTGACCCTGAGACTTCCCGTAGTATATCCTGCTTCAGTCCTGAGGGTCTTCCCATGCTCTGAGTTCTCCTCCCCTCCCTTCCCCCCTCTCCATTTTATTTTTAGATGCCACTATTGCATGTCAGTGACCTTGTGTCTTCTCTCTCCTGTGTTGACCTCTCTCTCTCTCTCTCTCTCCCTGTCCCTGTCTGCAAGTAACTCTGGCTATGGAGCTGTATGATTCTGATGAGCAGTCACTGGCACCAAGAGCTGGGGTCTGCCAGAGGTTTCTTCAGTTAAAGGGAGTTTTTCCTCGCCAATGTCACCAGTGTTTACTTAAGAGGGTTATGCTGGGTTTTGCTGTAATAGTGTAAGGTCTAGACCTTACTATGTAAAGTGCCCTGAGATTATTTTTTTTGGTAAAGTGATGCTATACAAATAAAATTAACTGAAAGACAGTCATCCCCCCTAAACTCATACTATATGTCTGTACATGTGTAGAAAATGCCCAGTGAAAAAGAGAGACAGCAACTGTCAAACCTCCAGATGAGGCTACTACCAAGTAGTTTAGTCAGAGTAGAACCACAAAAGCCCCTTTTTTCAAATGAACTGCAATCTCCAGGCACTTCAATGCTTGTCCAAGTCAAAACAGAAAACTGAAAACCTCCCCAATGTTATTATCATTAAATATTTCTGGTTTGGCTCAAAGTACCTGACTGGCTGACCACCTGACATTACAAACCACAGAGCCATACTAGGTGGCAAAAATCTTAAATCACAGTAGTGTTGGACTAAAGATCATCCCATCCTCTCTAAAACTAACACTGGCAGGAAATCCCTACACAGGTAGTGTCAGCTGGACACATATGTCTTGTCTCTCATCCTGTTGGTGTTTTTTGGTATAAAATGCCACTGACCGGATAGAAAAGACATGCTTAAGTTTATGGATGAATTTTAGATGTTCCATTTAAAAAATATATAAAATTGCAAGCTTTCCTTAAATTTGGCTGACCACTTTCCCACTACTTAAGGTAACCATGGCACAAAATTGCAGTTTTAATTATCAATCGGTCTTCAGATACAGTGCCTTTAACAAATGTTTTTGCATACATTGTACTTTGATCTTCTCTTCTGCTATTCCCCTTCAACCCAGGCTGCTAATGAGCTCCTTACCAAGGCTGAACTAATCAAGGCTGACTACTCTCTGTCAGTGTCAATTATACAGCTCACCCTCCCATCCTCCTCTCATTACTGTGCTTCATCTCGCTTACAAACGGCTGGCAGGGACCAGACTGCTTCTCCGCTATAAATTGAAAAGTAACACATAAGAATGAATGGGTTAGGGCCACTCTGCCAGACACTGGGATTACAGTGGGGTGACACATGTGTGGATGGGATATGTAGATTAATGATTCAACAGCTGGGCTCACTGTGGCTAACTCTGTGAAAATGGTGTTTGGAATAAATGTTAGAGTTAATCTGAAATGGTATTCAGTTTGTTCCATTTAAATGAAAACATTTTTAGAACATTAAACTTTTTAGATTATATCAAAAATAATGTATTCAATTGAAATCTGGGAAATGATATATATATGTTATGACCTTTTGCTTTGGCATCCAGTAGAAGTCCACTTGTGCCACAATATAATTGAATAGATCTTATTTAGTGAGAGCCAGCTCTCCAAGGTCATACAGCGCACATCAGAGCAACTAAACCAATAACAGAATTTTTTTTAATTATAAAAACAAGCCCACCGTCAATTGAATTCCTCATTAAATATAAATATTTATATATTAATATACATAAGTAAACTAGGCAGCTCTCAGAAAGCGCAAAAATAGGCCAAGGTACCTCAGTTTCTCTATAATACCATTACACCTACAAGCAATATTCCCATGAGAGTTTGACCATCATAATATGAGTTGTATTTGACCAAGTGCAGGGGTTAGCTAAACATACAGTACAAGGTGCAGGGGAGAGTGGCCACACAATAATGCAGATAGGAAGAGTATATGCTTTGGCTGCATTCACATAAAATCCTTCTTGCAGGGTTGTGTGGAGTTGTAGCTGTGTTTATTTGTTCTTTAGAACATAACTGCTGTTAAAAAAATCACAAAATAAATATTTATTTCTGTAATTCACTGTTTTACTAGCGTTGCTTGCTCAACTCTCTTTTGGTGGAAGAGCTTTAGAACACAGGCAGTGTAATTTGGGCAAAAAAAATAAAAAGAGCTCTTAATGATGACTAGGATCCCTTCATTCCTACAAACAAGCTGTTGGACAGAACATAAGTAGAAAATTAACAGGCCTGTGTTGTAGTTCTATTGAATGTCCAGTGTTAGCCACCATGTTGTTGTTTTTTTTGCAGCCCAGTCTCACAGCAAAATGTATAATAGCTCTGTTGGTCCACAACAAAAACCTTACTAGTCTCACAATAACACCTCTAAAATTGCAGTTGGTGGCAGTAAAATACACAATTTTGTGTTTTATGCTGTGGACCAATGTAGCTATTCTACACTTTCATGTGAGACTGGGCTGTTTGTTGCCCTCCAGGGCTCTGTGGCATTCATGTCACTGAAAACTATGAATTGGCCCTATCTCAATGGATCTGGATGATGAACTATATCAGAAACAAACAAACAAAAACTGATTGTTCCGTGCCCCTCTAAAATTTAGTCAAAATCCATATCCATTCATTACCTTCTGAGTTAAGCACTCAGCCAACTAACCAATCAACCAACAAACACCTTGGCAGAGATAAAAGTGTGAGTGTATGTTCATTTTCCTTTATCTGATAACATTCTCCAGCAGACAAGCAGGATCACCTTCTCCACCTGCCCTTGCACTGTCCACAGAATTAAAATGTGTCTCCCTCCACTCACTCTCAATCATGTTCATTTAAAGTAATTAACCTATATTTGCCCAGAAGAGAAAAACCTGTACTGGACCACTGCCTCTTAAGCAGAGACCGAGTCACCGGCTGATGTCCATCTCCTTTTGCTCCTGATGGGGTCTCTTCTTAATCAAAATTCAGCCATCAGATCTTGATACTGAATCTTCTTTTAATTGGGAGCTACATTCTGGTTAATAATTTTATCATTCATAGGCTCTAATAATCTCACCACTGGGATCCGCTCCAGTTTTTCTTGCTCAGTTGAAGCTGCCACAGCAGTGAGGAATTTCACTCTCTCTCATACACACACACACACACACACACTTGTACTTCTGTCTTTATGAGGACCCTCCTTGGCATAACGCATCCCCTAACACCTTCCCTAACCTTAACCACCAGAACCAAATGTCTAACCCTAAGACCTAACACTTAACCTAAACTTAATTCTAACTTGAAACTAAGTCTTAACCCTGAAAAAGGTGTTTCAGAAAGTGAGGACCTTCTAAAATGTGCTCACATTCCAAAAATAGTCTCACTCTGTAAAAATAATTTTTTGGTCCTCACTATGTAGCAAGTACAAGAACACATGCACACAAATATATAAAGCTACAGTATATACTGTATGTTTGCATATGGAGAGTAAAAGAATACTCTTTACTCTTCCTCGCACACTCACTACCCCATCTATCTCCTTCACTAACTGTCTCTGCTTGTAATTTCACTAAGGCTGTATTATATATGAAAAACAAAATGAGGCCAACTTATCAAATAAGACTCGTCCAAAGCCCCTGAGCCCCTTAAACTGTTACTCACCTCTATATTTAGTTTCTGAGTAATTCATTCTTATGATGTGTGAAGGAAAGAGGGACTGTAGCTGTACTGAATGCTCTCTAGCTGGGATATGTATCAGGATCTCGGCAATGAACATTTTGTGGTCGTGTGGGGGGAAACTTAGCGACCACTGGTTGGATTTACCAACCTTGGAGCTACTTTGAAGGGGTGATATTTCCACTACTCGGTGGGACTAAAGGGTAAGTTTAAAAAAAAAAAAAAACATACAGTATGTTGCATGTTTGTTAATGCTTTGTTTCTGAAATGTTAGAATTGTTGTAAGTCTGGAGAATTTACTATGCACTATACTGCATTATACCAGTTAAAATATGGGGTTTCTCAATTACCCACTTTGTTTAGTGTTGCATATCTTTTTGCATTGGTACATATACCACTGTTTACCTATCTATGGAGGAGAAATTAAAATTAATTAATGCCCTTGTGGCTTGTTGTGCTGTCCACTTTCGACACAACACTGGCGGCAGGAGTTATGTGCGTTCATGAATTATCCTCTCATTTTAAGGAAGAGGCTCTCTGGTTTTGTTGTTCTGAAATAATTCAAGACTATTTGGAGTTATGATGGGTGCAAAGCTAATCTAGAGGTACCCATGATTAAACATTAAATGGCTGGGAATGAGCATACCATATCCACTTTAATGTTCATATATCCCAGATACGGGACAGCTGGATAGCTCGGTGGTTAACACCACTGTATTTGGTATGGCAGGTCAGGGTTCGATTCCATGTGAGGGTGTGGTCAATATCCAGTGTGGACCCTCCATAAATGTGCATTTGGGGGAGACTGTGGATCAGTGGGTAGAGCAGTCGTCTTGCAATCAGAGGTTCAAATCTAAAGTCAAAGTGGGCAAGACACTGAACCCCCAAGTTACCGCCAATGGTTAGAGCCATCGGTTGAGTTGGTGCCGCAGATGGCTGCCTCGGTTCTGTACCAGATACAATTTCCTTGTGTGTAACGTACTTGGCCAAATAAAAGTGGTTATCCATACTAACAGATCGTGTGTCTACAGAAACATTGTAACGATATAACCACTAGGGGCATCAATGAATACGATGGATGAGGGTGAGCACAGAGAGAAGAGACATTCTACTACGCATGCACTATTCCACTCAAGTAAATAATCAGAGTATCTCTACTTATTATATGTATCAGAGTATTTTTAATCATGTAAATAACCAGAGTACAGCTCCAATCACTACTGTTCTTCCCCAGTATTCAACCCATTCTCTTTTTTACATGTGCTTAACTTGATGTTTTTTCTTTATTTTGACATGATAGCGGTTTTTATAAACAATCAAGGTTGTGAAAGCAGTGAAATATTTAAGGAAATCTGGTCATTTTTCAGGGTCAGTGTCATATAATGGGGTTTATTCTGTATCCAAACCTTCATACTATACAAACAGAATACCTATGAATTTGCGTGCAGCATTTTTACACATTTTTCTGACTCTTAATGATAGTGTCTCTCTGTTAGGGACAGTAACCCTTTGTTTCGTCTCTTTCTATCCTATAACTAACTGTTTCAGGGCTCTTTCCTGACTGACTTTAGGCACGGGGTGCATCTTTTACTTACTTAACCTAATTATAACCGCTATGAATCTATCATTCAATCGCTTGGTGGTGTATCTCCTAGTTACTCTGTCCCATTATAGTGGCCCTGTATTTATTATCCCATGTCCTGTTTTCACAGATGTAACACCAAAAAGGGTGGTTTTTTTTGCTTTTTCCCCTCTAGATGGTTGGTAGGTGGCGGTAATGTTCCCTTACATTGCTTTATTCAACAAGACATATACTAGCGCAATGCTGTATATCTTTGGTATGGATGTGTGTGTGTCAGGGGGTGTGCAGGCAACACAGTATGCAGCCTGTCAGGGTAACAGCTACGTTGGAAGACTCTATAGGATGCTGGTGTTATCTAGGTTGAGACAGTTATTGTTGCAGGCTTTATTCATAGTACACCACACAAGATCTGTTGTTAGGTATTTGTGATGTGATTCAGGGTAATAGACCTCCTTCACAGTGCTCAAAATGCAACCAGTTGAAGCTGTATTTTACATAGTTAAAGTATATGCAGTAGGGTTAGTAAAATTTCTGTCTTGGATATGTTGATAATGTCCCATGGTGCTTGGTTTAACAGCATATACTGCATGTGATTCACCATGTAGCTACAGAGGTTGTTAATGTGTAGTCTCTATGAGCATCGCAACATTGGATTTGTAGTCAGTATGTGCCCCCTTACCATTTTGTACCCTACAGACCTACCAAACATTTTGTCTCAAGGTAACACAACCCTGTACAGCCTGACTGAAACCAATAGCCCCACAGTTGTTCTTGTTCATTGTACATCACAGTGCACATCTGTTTTTACACATCACAATTGGTTAAGCAGAGCATTATAGATGTTCTGTGTCTCTTTTTTATCTTAAGTTTGATTCAATTCAAACTTTATTTGTATACCGCCAATTCTCAACAAAAGTCATTTCAGAACACTTTACAAAGTCTAGACCTTACCATTATCACTATTATTATAAAGGAAAACCCAACAAAGAGAGAGAGAGGACACACTGCGGGAAAGAGGAGACACAAAGTTAGTGATGTGTAATGGTGGCATATATAAACATAGAGAGAGAGGAGGAGAGGAGAGGAGAGGAAAGGGGAGGGGAAGAGAGGAGAAACTCAGAGCATCATGGGGCCCCCCAGTAGCCTAGGCCTATAGCAGCATAACTAAGGTAAGGCTCAAGGTCACCTGATCCAGCCCTAACTATAAGGTTTATCAAAAAGGAAAGTCTTAAGTCTAGTCTTAAAGGTACAGAGGGTGTCTGCCTCCTGAACTGAGACTGGGAGCTGGTTCCACAGGAGGCTTTATAGCTAGAAGGCTCTGTCTCCCATTCTACTTCTGTGGACTCACAAGTAGACTTGCACTCTGAGACCGAAGTGCTCTGTTGGGATGATAATACACTATGAGGTCTTTAACATACAATGGGAGGCTTTTTAGGGAATTATTGGGACATCCTGATAGTAAAGAGTTACAGTAGTCCAGCCTGGAAGTAACAAATGCATGGACCAGTTTTTCAGCATCACTTTGAGACAGGATGCTCCTGATTTTTGCAATATTGCGCAGGTGAAAGAAGGCAGTTCTAGAGACTTAGTTTATGTGTGATTTAAAGGACATATCCTGGTCAAAAATGACTCCAAGGTTCCTCACAGTAATACTGGAGAGCTATGTCATCTAAAGTAACTATATGATTAGATAGCAGATTTCTAAGGTTTTCAGGTGCAAATACAATAACATTAGTTTTGTCAGAGTTTAGAAGTAAGAAATTACAGGTCATCCAGGCTTTTATGTCTCAAAGATATGTTTGAAGTTTGACCAAGTGATCTGATTCATCTGAGTTCATAGATAAATATAACTATTATCTGTGTAGCAATGGAATTTTATGCTGTGTTTCCTGATAATGTTGCCTAAAGGGAGCATGTACCGTATAAAGTGAAGAGAACTGGACATAACACAGAGCCCTGTGGAACACCGTGACTAACTTCAGTCCATGCAGAAGATTCACCATTAACATGAGCAAATTGGAATCTTTATGATAAGATTTGAACCAACTTAGTGTGGTTCCTTTAATCCCAATAACATGTTCAAGTCTCTGTAATAATATGCTATGATCAATGGAATTTTTATTTTTATGGAATTATTGGGACATCTTGATAATAAAGAGCTACAGTAATCCAGCCTTGAAGTAACAAATGCATGGACCAGTTTTTCATTTTGAGAGAGGATGTTCCTGATTTTGATGATATGGCGCAGGTGAAACAAGGCAGAGACTTTGTTTATGTGTGATTTAAAGACATAGCCTTGTAAAAAAAAATGGCTCCAAAGTTCATCATAGCAGTACTGGAGGCCAGGGCTATGTTGTCTGGGTTAACTATATGATTAGATAGCATGTTTCTAAGGTTTTCAGGCCCAAATACAATAACTTCAGTTTTTTCACTGCTTAGAAGGTCATCAAAGCCTTTATGTTTGAAGTTTGACCAACTGATCTAATTCATCTGGGTTCATAGATAACAATAACTGAGTATCATCTGCATAGCAATGGAAATGTATGCTGTGTTTCCTGATAATATTGTCTACAAAGTTAAGAGAATTGGATTTAACTTTAGTCTGAGTGGAAGATTCATTATTAACATGAACAAACTGGAATCTGATTGGTAAGATTTGAACCAACTTAGAAGTATTCTAAATATAAAGGAGGTGTTACAGATGTTTCTAAAGCCATTGTACTTGGTGCCACATCTGTGAGAGTTGTGGGAATTGTTGTGATTTTATTTCTAAAGAAGCTCATGAAGTCATTTCTGCTGAGATCTAAGGGAATATTAAGCTCAACAGCATGGTGGCTATGTGTCAGCCTGGCTACAGTGCTGAAAAGAAACCTGTTCTTATATTCCTCTAACAGTGATGAATAATATACTGTTCTGGCAATACGAGGGGCTTTTTTATATGCTATTTAATTATATTTCCAGGCTAAGAAAAACTCTTCTGACTTAGTGGACCGCCACCTCCTTTCCAGTTTTTGTGATGTCTGCATTAGGGAGCGGAGCTGCGAGCTGTACCACAGGGCCTCCTCTGTTTCACTGCCTTCTTTTTCAGAGGGGCAACAGTATCAAGTGTAATACTCAGGGAGGCTGCAGTCATATCAACAAGATCAGGAGTTGTGTTGGAGTTAAGTTAAGGTGGCTGCCCTCCATTGTGCTGGAACATGGCACCAAAGTAAATAGTGATGGAATTATTTCCTTAAATTTGGTAGACAAGCTATCAGAAATATCTACTGTAGTAGAATTGTTTCCTACATAGTGTATAATCCTTTAAAGAAGGCCTTGCAAAAGTCTGCGCAGACAAGATACTTAACTGGGTTGAAGCTCTACCGATTGTATTGTTCAACCTCAGGTCCACTCCAACCAAATCACTAAATGTGAGCCCACATGAAATCCTGACAGGGAGAAAAATGCCCTGTCCTCTCACTGTTATGCCCAGGGATTCAACACCTCTTCTTTTGCAGCATGCTGACATAAGTGAATATGTCAGACGACTGAA
>NW_018128286.1:162700-164370 GCF_001952655.1 Monopterus albus
TGTGACATTTTTGACTGTTCTGGGTGGCCCATAGTCAGTTTGAGGCACTCTGAACAGTACATCTGTATAGTGCCTGAGCTTCACTTTGACCAGCGGTCAAGGCTTGGGTTTAATCCTTGTGAATGGGGGGATGTGGGTTGGAACACCGGTCCCACATCCTGGGGTTACCGACCACCTCAGGCTCAGAGACACAAAAGTAAGGGAAAGACTTTGTTGGATCAGCTCTCTGATTAAAGGTGGAGCCCCAGGAAATTGTAGAACTGACAAATGTGTTCCTTTGTTCATAACACTTCAAGATCCGGGCCACGGCACCAAGTTGTTGGGCTCCAGTTCTTGTTACCATTGCTAACTCTGAGAGGCGAGGCAGTCCAAGTAACTTCAAAACAGTGCTGATTTATTCAAAGGATCACAGGTAAAATTAACATTACACGCTCAGGTATCTTCCACCTCCAAACTGCTCGCAGGCAGATGTAAGATGAAAGACCCTGAACCCACCAGGCCTATACATTATATCTCTTCTGTTGGGCTAGCCCCATACTACACAGAAACGTCAACTGCGACGTCTCTGGTGCCAGCTTTGCAGCTGGCCATAGCGATAGTCAAAACATGAAGCAAATCAATGTGTGTGTGTCTGTTGATTAAGTGGTGTGTAGCTAAAAACATTCTCACACGACCTCTAGTGACATGTCATGACATTAAACATAAGAACATATTATGGCTAAGGCTACAGTTATACACGTCGTCATAATAATAATATTAAACATCCTGTCTGCTGACAGTCATCAACTTTTCTCCCTAGTTATCCTTGACCAGATGCACCCTGTAGAAACTCATAAGCATGACTAAGCATTTAACAGTCTAACTAGACATCCTATCTCCACTAAACATTTCTAATACATAAAGTATCTATCTGACTAAAAATACCTAATACACTAAGGTTGCTAGTGACGCAATGCCATATCATTATACTGTTACGATTCAGCTTCACTTCTGGCATTTGTGTTTACGTTTATCCTGCCTCTCCCCACTGTTCTGCCACCGTAATCAGTCATCATGCCATTCACCTGCTGCTTGTTATCTCCCAGTCCGGCCTCGTACATATACAGCCTGTTATCCACTGACTAGGTCAAAGGTCAAAGTGTTTATTTGTCATATGCACAGTTAGGAAACGTATTTCCCTGTACAATGAAATTCTTACTTTGCCGCCCACATGAATGCCACAAAATACTAATGAAATATAAAGTAGATAAATAAGTAACACAAAATCTAAGACACTTTAAGCAGCAACTGCAGCAATATAATAAAAATATATAAGAATATAATAAGAGAATGTATGCTGCATGAGAGCAGCATGAGCAACAGTCAAAGTGCAACTATGCATGTGCAAACTGAGAATGTAAACAGTACAGGTCATCAGTTCATGAAGTAGTTCCTGGTAATAAACTCCTCAGCTGTTTAGGAGTTTGATGGCAGAGGGAAAGAAAGAGTTTTTCAGTCTGGAGGTCCTGCATTTCACACTTCCTAACCTCCGGCCAGAGGGTAGGGAGGTGAACAGTCCATGCTGGGGGTGGGTGGGATCTTTGAGGATGGAGGCAGCTTTCCTATGCACCCTGCGATGGTAAATGCTCTGCAGAGAGGGCAGTGGAGTCCTGGTGATCTTCTCCGCAGTC
>NW_018128286.1:165100-175505 GCF_001952655.1 Monopterus albus
CAGTTTATTGTTTAAAAAAAGTCTTTTTGGATAAAGAGAAGATGCCATATATGTTAACATCACAGATTTCTCATTATCAGACACAGTTGCAGTCTTGACCCCTGGCAAAAGATCATTGGTTGGTTGGATGATTTGCCACTCATGAGTAAAGGCTTTTTGTGGTGGTCCTGTAGTCTGTGATGTAGTGCAGGCCTTGCCACATTCGTTCAGAGTCAGCAGTAGAATAGAAGCCATTCAACTTCTCTCTGTACTGCCTCTTGGCTGCTGTGATGGCTTTACTCAGTTTGTACTTTGCAGCTTTGTACTCCATCTCATTGCCTGAACTGAATGCAAGAGAGCGAGCACCCAGCATATGGCGTACCTGACTATTTATCCAGGGCTTCTGGTTGGGGAGCCTCCTGACTTGTACAGTGGGCACGATGTTGTCAACACAAGTGCCGATGTACCCAGTCACATACTCAGCATAGTCCTGTATGCCAACAGAAATTCCTCCAAGCAGCTTTAAACACATCCCAGTCTGTCCGAGTAAAAGTCCTGCAGGGTGCCTTCAGTCTCTGGGGTGTTTAATCATCGACCTGATCAGTGTTTGATTGTTGTGTCTTGTTGCTTTTCTTCTTTTGTCTCTCCTCTATCCACTCACCCCAACCGGTCGAGGCAGAAGGCCGCCCACCAAGAGCCGGGGTCTGTCGGAGGTTTCTTCCGTTAAAGGGAGTTTTTCCTCCCCACTGTCGCCAAGTGCTTGCTCAAGGGGGATTTGTTGGGTTTTCCCTATGTAATAATATTGATAACAGTAGGGTCTAGACCTTACTTTGTAAAGTGTCCTGAGATGACTTTTGTTGTGATTTGGCGCGATACAAATAAAATTTGATTTGATTTGATGTGCTGCAGGCCTTTCCACATCGGTCCGGAGTCAGCAGTAGAATAGAAGCCATTCAGCTTCTCCCTGTACTGCCTCTTGGCAGTGATGGTACTGTGATGGCTTTCTTCAGTCTGTACTTTGCAGCTTTGTAGTCCGTCTCATCGCCTGATCTGAATGCATGAGAGCGAGCACGCTGCATGTGGCGTACCTGACTGTTTATCCCGGGCTTCTAGTTGGGGAACCTCCTGACTTGTATGGTGGGCACAATGTTGTCAATACTGGTACTAATGTACCCAGTCACATACTCAGCATATGCTGTATAGGCTACATTCCATTATAAAGCCTCGTCCGGTTCTTTCAAACCAGGAACTCAGAGGGACGACTCAGACCACTTGAGTATATAAAAAATATAACCGTGCTGGTTTATTCAAAGAGTCACACTAAAAGCTCTTTTCCTGTAACCTTGGCGTGCCTGCAGTCTGCACTGCAGGCTGAACAGTTAACAGCCTAAGCTAGTCAACCTGTCTGGACTAACATTACTAGACAACAAATCTCTGAATATCTATCTAACTAAAAAACAACCTAACAGCTGTATGCTGACAGAAAATTCTTCTGAGGTGGCTGCAGCTTTAAACACATCCCAGTCTGTCTGTGCAAAACAGTCCTGCAGGGTGCCTTCAGTCTCTGGGGTCCAGAGTGGCTGGCTGCGGGTTCAGGACGT
Organism: Monopterus albus; assembly: GCF_001952655.1. Taxonomy (NCBI): domain Eukaryota; kingdom Metazoa; phylum Chordata; class Actinopteri; order Synbranchiformes; family Synbranchidae; genus Monopterus; species Monopterus albus. The sequence continues at coordinate 166,681 of NW_018128286.1, forward strand.
TACATGTCCCGAGGTTACTGCACGCAACTCCGTATTCCAATCCTGTTATGTCTCATACCTGTTTTCTCTCTGCAACACTATTACCATGATTTAACTGTGCCTAGTCAGCCTGCAAGTCAAGCCGTTTTACAGCGCAATGAGTAGGTTCCTGGCTCCACATCCATCTGTTCCCCTGCTGTAGATCGTGTGCTTCCTTGACTGTTAGCATCGCTGTGCATACCTACCTGACTGTGCGCTGCATACCTGACTGCCCTGTTACTCTGCTTACCAGGCCGTGACTATTTACCTTGCTTACACGACGGTGGCCACTGCCACTCTGCTTACTTGACTGCCCACTACTGCCTGCTGCTTGACATCTCCCGGTCCTGTGGTTCCTGTGTTCCTCCTGTCATCTCACCTGCCCGTCCTCCGGTTCCTGTGTCCCTCCTGTTGCCTCACCTGCTACCGGCTCACTTGCCTGTCTTCTGGTTCCTGTGTCCTTCTTGTCACCTCACCTGCCCGTGTTCTGGTTCCTGTGTCCCTCCTGTCATTTCACCTGGCCATCTTCTCGTTCCTGTGTCCCTCCTGTCATCTCACCTGCTGCTGGTTCACCTCCCTGTCCTCCTGGTTCCTTGCCTTACCGGCCTTCTGTTGCCCGCTGCACCTCCTGCCAGCCCTGAGCCTGCTAGACTTCTTGCCACTCAGCATACCAGTTCATTATTTAATAAACTGCTTTTTGTAGTTCCTGTTCCTTTCATTTCTGAGTCTGCATCTGGGGTCCACACCACCACACACCAATCATAACATGTATGATTATTCTCTGTATGTTATTCTCTAGAGAAATAAGTGCTACAGTGGTTTAATTTGAGTACTTACAGCCTATGCAGTTTTTCCCAGTTCTACAACCAAGCATTGTAATTCAGGGCTGTTTGACCATGCATGAGAATTAACCTATAAATCATTCTGTCAAGAGACATTTGTGTTAGAAAGAAACCAGGTATGTTTTATAACCACATGGTGTGTTTTATGGAAGTGTTTTATAAAAAACACAGAGATGATAGTTTTCAGATAAATTACTTTATTAATGAAGTTATTTAGTTTATATTGTAATTTCATTTATAATGTAACCAGTTAACTCTTCTTCTTTGTCTTTTCTTTGCAGGACCAGACTGGGATGCATATACAGATGCAGATTTGGCATATGTTTGGTCAGGTAAGGGTGCAAAACTTTGAGTCTTCCTTCTTTTATGTTCATCGTCTCTCTCTCCTTATGATACAGGGTGCCAGCATCCACTCTACAAGCAACCACACAGACCTCAGCATCAACACCTGCAGGTGCCCCTGCATGGGGGCATAGCAACTCCATGCTCATCTGGGACTGACTGTCTTTTCAAGATAACACTGTAGAATGTTATCATATCTGTCATTTTTTTCTCATCAGGTGTTATTCCATTCTGATCCAATATGTGCCTCATCTCCAAATCCAAATCTGTTTCATCATTGTCAAGTACAGTTTCCTCATTCACATGATCTGTTGAAACGTGATACAGCCATGTTGGCACCATCTCAAGGTCATGACGAGGTTGTGTGTTAGAAGCAGACTTCGATGCTAAATGCTTTGCACTGAGGTGACATTTCAGACTTGAAGTACTATGGTGGTAGGAAACTTCCTTACAGCAAAGGCTACAGGGAAATATTTCCGTTGGGATGACTTTTAAATGGAAATAAATAAATATTCATGGAGCCAAGCAACATCTTCTCCTCTGACTCTATCATGTCACATACACATGATGACAAGATCAGTTCAGCAACACAACATGTAAAAGTAATCAGTGTTGAGCTGTACAATAAGAGGTGAGGGATTCACACAATATGATTAATTAACACATTAATTGTTAATTGCAGTGACTAGTTATTTATGTCCATCATCAGTTTGATGACATTTCAACCTTGTTATGGAAATATCACACAACTCAGTCAACAAAATTCCTAAAGACATTTCTTGATCCAAGGAGCATTTATAGCAGTTAGAGCACCTTTCACAGTCTGTGTGGGGACCTAAGTGAGGTTCACTTCACATTCCTGTGTTTTATTACCTTGGAAATCAATCATATAAGAGGGAACCAAAAGTCCTGGACCTCTCTGAGTTAATTGTAACTTATTGTCTAAGGTCATAGGAGTGGGTCCAAGAGAGGGAAGGGGTTGGGGCCTCTGGAGACAGTACCTGGGATCTCCATCTGAAAAGGAGAGAGAGCACAGGGAGCAGTTCTGCATGTTGTAAGATTTGATTCTTATAGGTTCTAGTTACTTTATAAGCTTTAGTTATTTCTCATACCTTTAGTTCCCTTTAGTTACTTCTCATAACTCTAGTTTCCTTTAGTTACTTTTCAGTTCTTCATTTTCTTTTAGTTATTTTTCATACCTTTATTTTTCTTGCTTATACATATTAAAACTGTATTGATGACTGCTGTATTGTGCTGAATGTAACAGTGAGACCATATGCTGTAATTTCTGTTGAGGCAGGATGTCTGCATCTCCAAGCAACCAGACAGCCTATTTATATTTTAACAAAGACCTGTTGGCCTGTTTTACACCCACACCTAGACCCACTTAGCATATCCCAAGTTCTGCTTTGTCATGGGGTGTCCTGCAGAGACAGGGGGCTACAACCTGAGATGACTACCTGGCCAGTTTAGCATACTTATTAGCATCACACACACGGGGCCTGCAATCCAGAGCACCCATTGTTCAGTGCTCAATCAAGATCAAAATCAAGCTGCCACCTGAAAAACACACACATACACACACCTGGATTTTACCACATTCCAGCAAGGAGGTGTGAGCTCCTGCTTACACCAAATGGCCAACAGGATTACAAAGTGTGGAATGTTGTATCTCTGTCCAGGGCGGAGCAGCCCAAGAACTTAAAAGTATTGTAAAAACCTAACTTGTGGTTCAGAGGATGGAATTCCTGCGGGAGCTCTGCCTCTCTGATCCCAGTGCTGTAAGACTTCACCTGTGCTCAGACTTCCAGTAAAATTTCTGTTGATTTTAAACGTCTTCACTTCTCGCGCTTCCAACAAAAGAATCGGGCAATTTCTAACAATGTGGCAGTCTTATCGCTGCTCTCAATGCCTAGAATCAAATGTGTTAATTGTGAGTATTCTGAGTCCCTCAGAATAAAACATCACTTCAAAAATGTCTATTTTGGACTTATGGACACTACCCCACAAGGGCTCAGGATTATTTTGGTACTCTGGTGTCAAGCACTACAATACTGTAAATAGCTACATCCATAAATGCCACTTAAAACTGTACTGTGCCAAAAGAAAACCTTATGTCAACAGTTTCCAGAAGCCTTCAAGACAACATCTTTTCCAGGGGGCACCATACATATTTCAACAAGACAATGGAAAACCTCACTGCACACAGTACATGTCTGTGGAGGAAAAGGGTGTGAGTGCTGGACTGGCCTGCCTGCAGTCCTGACCTGTCCCCAACAGAGAATGTGTGGCGTATTTTGAAATGCAAATTGGGTCAGTGGAGACCCAGGACTGTTGCACGCCTTAAGACGTGTTTGCAGGAGGAATGGGACAAAATTATGCCTGACACACTTACAGATGTAGGCATTCAAAGTGTCACTCTCTGCCGCAATAAGCGCCCACTTTCACCCCAACTGTTTGTCATTTGTTCCACAGCATGGTATGTGTTACAGTATAATGTCTGTAGGTGGCACTCAGCCTGCTATCACAGGTACAGCACCCCATGCATACACAAATCATAGACCATAAGATACTATATGAGTGCCTACTTAGAAGTAAAGAAAAAGCCCTGTGGTCAGGCTTCGCTTTAAACTGTGATTATATTGTGTGTGGATTGTGACATTAGTTTAATATTTTGTAGGTTTTCATTTTGACAAATGAGCCAACCCTCTCTACTAAACTCTATGCTCCTAGAGTATGAAACAAAAGTGTAAACACAGCTAAGATGTTTGTATAATGTATCACTGCAGTTTTTTTAATCATGCCTCCCTTTTAGCCTATTTTGTAGGTCACCATGTCTCCATGGTGCAACAGTCACATCTCAATGACCCAGCTCTACTGAAGATGGAGCTCAGCATGAGGCAGCATGATTACTCTGCGGATACTGCAGTTGTTATATTTAATTGCTTAAGTGTATTTACCATGCTGGCCATTTTATACTTATTCACCTAACTGATTTGATATTAACAGGGGAAACATTTCTCAAAAATGTCTATTTTCTGATGGTGTGATGATGTGTAGACTTATTAAATATCTCTGACACTGTGCAGTATGGCCAGTCATTACAGAGAGAAAGAGAGTGACTAATTTAATGTGGGAGCTGGTCAGGCAGTCTCATGACAATGAGGGCCATTTCACTGTAGCTCAGTTCCATTTGGCTGTGCCAACATGTCGCTTGTTGTACTGTAGTTAAAGGGAACACTGCCCACACCCATCAGGGACAAATGGCACACAGTACTGGTACCAGTCCAGTTTTGGAACACACCCTATTCTTTGCTTATTTTGTAATTGGTTGAACCGGAGGATATTTTGAGCATCATCAAATCTGAAAAAAGACAGTGTAGTCCAGCTAGTCCACTATTGCAGCTGTACCAGAGTCCAAAAACAATGGTACAGTAGACAGCCAAAGGATAAACCATAAACAGCACATTATGCAGTAGCCATGTACAGTACAGTAGTCCATGTCAGTTCATATGTCATCCAGCCACAATGTGTTAGGGCCACTCTCTCTCTTGCGCCATTTCTCTTTTTATCCATTGGCAGGGGTGGGCTAGGCATGGTTGCAGCAGCTGGCGTGGAGCATCTCATCTTGTAGGACCTACTTAACCTGTAAGCTAGAGCTCCCTCATTGCCAGTCCATTGTGGAAACCTTCCGAGACATCCCTGGGCATCCCACTTCTGTAACACCATATGTGATGAGGTTCTTGTTTGAGAAGAAAAAGAGTAAATGGTGTAGTCACAGATGCAGTGCAAACCAATACTTTATTGTGCTTGTCTCCCCAAGTGTACAGCACATTTTAACCATCATCCCCCCATAGTTAGAATCCCCTTCCTGCAGAAGGTCCACTAATACAGGCAAATCAGTCCCAAGAACAGTGTCCACAGGCAAATGTTCTACCACACCATTAAATATGGCTGTTCATCAATAATCACAGTCACCTCTGCTTTTGGATAGGCATGACTGTCCCCATGAATACACAAAATATCAGTTTTCATGCTATAGTCCAAACAGCCTACAGGTACCAGACTCTTTTTCTCCAAAGAAGTGAAACTCCCACTGTCTAGCAAAGTTGACATCTGCTGACCATTGACAGTCACAATTTTATGAGTCCTTCTGAGGCCTCTGTTCTCCATGAGCTCTGCCTCTCTTTGCAGAGTATAACAGGCCACAGTGAGCTTAGATCTATGCACTGGGCACACAGAAGCTTTGTGACCCGACTGCTGACAATAAAAACAAATGAAGGGCTTACCGGTAGATAACAGGGTGGTGGTTGGGCTAGCAATATCTTTACACACCTGGCTGTTGTCTACCTTAGACTGTGGAGACTGTGTGGGCTGTAGACCAGATTGTGTTGTGATGGGAAAGCATCCACATCTTTCTCCCCATGTATTTAGGTACTGTACAGCCAGTCTGGTGGCAGTCAGTCCATCGGCAGGCTCATGCTCCATCCATCCATCTTCCTCTGCTTATCTGGAACCGAGTCACAGGGGCAGCAGTCTAATCAAAGATGCCCATCTCTCCAGACACTTCCTCCAGCTCCTCTGGGGGGATACCGAGGTGTTCCCAGGCCAGCCGAGAGACATACTCCCTCTGGGATGTGCTGGGTCTTCCCCGGGGCCTCTTCCCAGTGGGATGTGCCCGGAACACCTCCCTAGGAAGGCACCCAGGAGGCATCCAAAACAGATGCCTGAGCCACAGCAGCTGGCTTATCTCGATGTGGAGGAGCAGCGGTTCTACTCTGATCTCCTCCTGGGTGACCAAACTCCTCACCCTATCTCTGAGGGAGCACCCTGCGGAGAAATCTCATTTTGGCCACCTGTATCCAGGATCTTGCCCTTTCGGTCGTGACCCAAAGCTCATGACCATAGGTGAGAGTATGAACGTAGATCGACCAGTAAATCGAGAGCTTTGTCTTGCAGCTCAGCTCTTTCTTCACCACGATGGACCGGTACATCGACCGCATTGCTGCAGAAGCTGCACTGATCTGCCTGTCAATCTCCTGTTCCATCCTGATTCTCATACCAGCCGCTTCACACTTGGCTGAAACCATCCCAGTGCAAGCTGACAGTCCTGGTGTGATGGAGCCAACAGGACAAAAAGCAGAGACGAGATCATGTGGTCCCCAAATCGGACTCCCTCCAGCTCCTGGCTGCGTCTAGAAATTCTGTCCATAAAAATGATGAACAGAACCAATGACAAAGGGCAACCCTGCCAGAGTCCGACATGCACCAGAAACAAGTCTGACTTACTGCCGGCAATGTGAACCAAGCTCCTGCTCCGTCTGTACAGGGACCGGACGGCCCACAATAGAGGGCCCTGGACCCCATACTCCCAGAGCACCCCCCACAAGGTGCAACGAGGGACATGGTCAAATGCCTTCTCCAAATCCTTAAAACACATGTGGACTGGTTGGGAAGACTCCAACACCCTGAAGAGGGTATAGAGCTGGTCCAGTGTTCTGTGGCCAGGACAAAAACCACATTGTTCCTCTTGAATCTGAGGTTCGACTATTGGTCAAATTCTCCTCTCCAGTACCCTGGCATAGACTTTCTCGAGGATGCTGAGGAGTGTGATCCGCCTGTAGTTGGAGCTCACCCTCCGGTCCCCATTTTTGAAAAGAGGGACCACCACCCCGGTCTGCCAATCCAGAAGCGCTGTCCCCAACCACCACGCGATGTTGCAGAGGTGTGTCAGCCAAGTCAGCCCCACAACATCCAGACCTAAGGTACTCCGGGCAGATCTCATCCACCTTGCCACCGAGACGCTTCTCAACTACCTTGGTGACTTCAGCTTGGGTGATGGATGAGTCCACTTCTGAGCCCTCGGCCTCTTCTCAGACCCGAGTTTTTGCCTCCACAAGCACCCAGGCTTGGACACCCTTATACTTGAACATGGTGTTTGTTATGGACAAACTGTGACTAGCACAAATCAAATCAATTCAAATTTTATTTGTATAGCACCAAATCACAACAAACTTCATCTCAGGACACTTTACAAAGTAAGGTCTAGACCTTACTGTTATCACTATTATTACATAGGGAAAACCCAACAAATCCCCCTTGAACAAGCACTTGGCGACAGTGGGGAGGAAAAAATGCCTTTAACGGAAGAAACCTCTGACAGACCCTGGCTCTTGGTGGGCGGCCTTCTGCCTCGACCGGTTGGGGTGAGTGCATAAAGGAGAGACAAAAGAAGAAAAGCAACAAGACACAACAAACAATCAAACACTGGTCAGGTTGATGTGGCCAGTGACTGCCCATCAGAGATGTAGAGCTCCAGAACCAGGGCAACCTGCAGAAAAGTACAGGGAGAGAGAGAGGACACACTACGGGAGAGAGGAGACACAAAGTGTAGTGGTGGCATATAGAAGCATGGAGAGAGAGGAGAGGGGAGGGGAGGGGAGAGAAACTCAGAGCATGCCGGTCCCCTGATCCAGCCCTAACTATAAGCTTTATCAAAAAGGAAAGTCTTAAGCACAGAAGTCCAATAACAGAACACCACCCGGGTTCAGATCAGGGGGGCCATTCCTCCCAATCACGCCCCTCCAGGTATCACTGTTGCTGCCCATGTGAGCGTTAAAGTCCCCCAATAGAACAACAGAGTCCCCAGTCGGAGCATTTTCCAGTACCCCTCCCAGGAGCTACAAGAAGGCTGGGTACTCTGCATTGCCATTCAGCCCGTAGGCACAAGCGACAGTGAGAGAGCTATCTCCGACCTGAAGGCACAGGGAAACGACCCTCTCGTTCACCCGGGTGAACTCCAACACATGGCACCAAGCTTCATGTCAGTAGACAATTCAATCGACTACTAGTTTCAGCATTATCTCTGTGATATTTAGTGGTGTAAACCAAGCGCATCTATTAGTTTTTATCTACTTCAACTTCCTCTAATAGAGGCATTGCATATTCTCTTTATAACTGTTGAATCATTTCCAGAGCATGCAATTCTTTTATAAATTGTTGTGTATTTTTCCTTAGATTTACACAGCTGTTGTTTCAGTGTGCATATAATTTCTACTTGCAGAGGCTTGAAACTTGTTTGATCCTGATCCACTGTGCACCAGCTCCTTATGGATCCTCCTGCAGGTGGTGGGCCCACGGGATGACGTCCCCACCTCGCTTGTTCGGTCCTTGCTCTTAGTTTTTTCATAAGGGGTTTAGTTTTGTTTTGTTTTGTGTTTAACCCCAATGCACTGCACCGACACCTGCATAACTCGTGTCTCAAATGAGTTCTGATGTTCACAAGTGATGGATAATTGTACTGTAAAGATAAATGATGGAAAAGATCATGTCATTTACGTTTAAATTCTAATCATGTCACTCTCCATTCAATTTAGAAAATATCAAAGAGGATGAGACTACCTGCAGAGAAAATTCATACTGTGATTATTTACAGTCAGTGTCATCTGTAGCTTCTTAGTTAGCTCCATAGTGGCTCATCATTCTGTCCACTGCCATGTGGAAAATTCCTTCCAGGGCGTGCCATGCTTGGCAAGTACAGTTGAAGTCAGCAGTTTACATACACTCAGGTTGAATTATTAAAACTGATTTTTTTTTTTTTAAGCACTCCAGAGATGACGTGTA
>NW_018128286.1:176680-185521 GCF_001952655.1 Monopterus albus
GCTTCTTCTGTTTTCAAAGGAGCACGGGAGCACCTGCTACTGCACTTTCCAGAAAACAGGGTAGGTTTTATCTAATGATAACTTGAAAGTACGTGGTTGTATTTAAATATAAATATGGTGGCGTATTTTGTTCACTTAGGACAATGTTAGATGGGCAAAACCTTGATGTGAAGGTGTGTACAAGATGTGTGTATGGCAGAGCAGTTTGTGTATGCGTACCTAATTAATATTTTGTCACTTTTTTCTTTTGTAGGTCTCTTTGTGAGAAATATTATGTAAGCATTGGAGCAGCAGATAGTTCAAAGTCTGTTTTAGATGAAGTGTGATAGTTTGGACATTGTCAGGCTTCTAGGTTAGTTGAGACTGTCAGTGATTCGTCAGATGTAGTGATAAGGTCACAGAAAGCATTTTCCAACAGTTTAAATGTGCTAGTTAAACACATGTGAGATACAATTTTAAGCATACTGGGGTACCTTAGCTGAGGATTGTGGCACAACGTCTAGTTGATTAGGCAAAGTGTAACTTATGTTTCAGCTGACTGCAGTGTGTCACACCTGGTTGCCAGACTTTGTGTGCAAGCTACATTATCACAAAAGTCAATGTAATGTTATTTCACTCAGTATAACACAAAATGCTGCTATTTTTCTGGATCATGGATGTGTAAAATCATTGTTTTGTTGGCTTTGTTCTTGAGTCTCACTCTTGTCTTAGAGAGTTTGCTTTGACTCTGCATTTGTTTGCACTAACGTTTGGCAGTAACTTTGCACTGCATATTGCTTTTATCATTTTACCAATTAAGTATTCCAAAAATGTTGTAAGTAACCAAAATTGTTTATGGTATGGTGTTTAAAATTGGTGAAGTGTTTTATTTTTGTCTAAAATGTTTAATATATAGTCTATATTATATGCAGTATATAATATATAATCTATATTATATACTGTATGTTTTTGTGATCTGTTGTGTGTTATGCAAAAGTTTTGCTACTAACTACTGTTTCCATATTGTAGAATTTATCAACATGAATGATAGATTACACCACCACTAATGTAGGGTTGCCTCTTAAAAGTCTCAGAGTTTATCAATAGATAAGGCTCTAGGTCATCTTCCATTTTGTCAGTCAAATTGTTTCTTTTGTGTTTGGGCCTTTAGGCCTATACAAAGAATATTGCAGGTTGACAACGTCCTAAAAAAAGCACCGTGGTGTGTTGTATAGTACAAAATAATTGAATTTTAATTTTAAAATAATTTTGTGATTTACATGTACCCACACGTTCAGTTCTACAGAAACATGTTCACCTTATGAACACTCAGCATCAGTGTGTGCAATATTATTTAGTCTTATTATAATTATATCAAATGAAGCCAACATACCCTCTCTAAATGTGCCCCTCCCCTCTACTTTGATGTGTTTTCTACTTTCACACTCATGGTAGAGCACTGTAAAACATAGTGAGAGTTTATATTGAGTAATAAGGAGATAGAACTAGCACAAGTTGATCCTTGTGCAGTAGTTTATGTTATGGGCACTAATTCCTGTTGAAAATGCATGTGGATGCTAATAAATGCTGAAAGATTGTTCTGAAATGCCTGAAATCAGTTGCTGAAACAGCTGAGATGAGAAGAAATGGCTGAAGTTCTTTGTTGAATAATCTGAAGGATGAGATGCAATAAAGTAGGAATGGCCTTGAAGAGCTGAACATTTTGATATCTGAATGGCTTTTGTAGCTGAAAGTATGCTGAACTTATAAAGTGCCAAAAAAAGGGTGGAAGATAATAAATAAAGAACAGGAGAGCACAGTGTGGGTGCTTTACAGCATCCACACAATAATAATAAATAAAGAACAGGAGAGCACGACAATTACTGCTGTTATTTATCAAGGGGTGCCTAAACTTTTGCATAAGACTGTAGCTCTTTACCCATTTACCAGCCATCCCTCGTATCCCATACCTTTCAAATGGTAAATGGTCTTATACTTGTATAGTGCCTTTTAAAGCTTTTTACAGCACACTCAAAGCGCTTTCACATTATTCGGCCATTCACCCATTTGCACTCTCAAGCACTCACGCATTCACACACCGGTGACATCACCAGGAGCAACTGGGGGTTTAGTGTCTTGCTCAAGGACACTTCGACATGTTGACTGGTGTGGGATAATGAAGCATTAAGGTTGCTATATAACTGAAGCACTTACACTGCTGGGAAATTCTTACCCTAAAAGAACACTGTTTTTGGAGATAAAAGTATAACCTTCATTTGGTCATAGTGTGTTCACTTGTGTACTTATAAGGATAGCCTTCATGCCTAATCCTCATTTAGTTGTAGTGTGTGTTGTGGGATGTTGAGCTGTGGGAGACATTACAACACAAGTACTAACACTGTATTTTATGTACTTATATGGAAATATAATCTTCACTTAGACTGAAGCATCAGCACTGTTTTATATAAATGTACCAAATAAGGAATATAACCTTCAATTTTCGTAGAAGTAGGTGTGTGTGTTCACTCAATTCATTAGCAATGTGTGTGTTCATTTAATTACAGAATGTACTACTTTGGAATTAGGGAGTTGTGTTTGGGGGAATATCTTTGTAAAAGTATTGATAATTACCAGCTGCATCCTGCAAGACTATCTTTGGTTCTAAGATTTTTGAAAATTGAGGAAGCAGTGAAATTGGTCTGTAATTGGTAAAATTATGCTTATTTCCATTTTTGAACAATGGAATGACTTTTGCGATTTTCATTTTATTGGGAACACAACCATTTTGAAGCGACAGATTGCAGATGTGCACTAGAGGTGTTTTAATATTGTTTATGACTTTTTTTTAATAGTGCCATATTGATGGAGTAACAGTCCATAGAATATTTACTTTTGGACTTTTGGACAATGTCCATTACTTTTTTCTCGCTAACTGCTGAAAGAAAGATTGTATTTGAATTTTTTTCAATATTGTGCTCTATTTGTTCATCTGGAATTCTTGCTGCCAAGTCAGGACCAATGTTTACAAGAACATTAATAAAACTATGCCCTGTTCATATTGTGATAGTCCCCATTTGAGTCAACAAAATTCTGGGTAAGTGTTTTTTTTATCTTTTTTTGAGAATGCTATTTAATACATCCCATGTCCGTTTTATATTAGTTTTATTATCAATTATTGTTTTTTTGTAATATAATTTCTTAGCTACTCTCATTACCTCAGTTAACTTGTTTTTATACAGCTTGTATCTTTTCTCAGCTTCTTTCGTTTTCAATTTAATGAATGATTTATAGAGATTATTTTTCTTTTTACATGTATTTTGTAAGCCTTTAGTCATCCAGGGACATTTTGAATACTTCTTCTGTTTACTGTAAACTGAAATAGGGCAGTGCTTATCATATAGTGTTGTGAATATTGCCAAAAACTTATTATAGGCTCTGTCTGTGTCCATCTCTCCACACACAGAGCTCCAGTCTTGCACTCTCAGGTCATCATTAAATGCATTAATTGCTTCTCGAGTATGCAATCTTTTACAGATTACATTCCTGATGTCTTTAGGTTTTGACACATTGCAATCATATATGGTAAAAACCGGTAAATGGTCTGTAATATCACAAATAAGCAGGCAGTTAATTGTGTTGTCAAGTTTTTTGTAAAAATGTTATCAGTTAAGGTTGCACTATGTGACGTGATTTTACTGGGTTTAGTAATTGTTGGGAGTATGGACATGGAGTACATTCTTTCAATGAATTCATTGGTCAGTTTGTGTTTGTTTGGATTTAAAAGGTCAATGTTGAAGTCCCCACAAATAAATAAGGGTTTATTGTTAACTGCTGAAAACAGATTTTCCATCTCATTGTTGAAAATATCAACACCTGACCACGGTGATCTATAGACACAACTTATAATAATGTTTTTGTCATTACATTACATTATCAGGTACAGTAGACATATTGTTTAGAACTGAATATTTTATAGATTTGTGTACATATAGCGCGACCCCACCTCCTAGTTTGTCTATTTGCATAATGGAGGTCGTATTCGTCTATTTCAAAGTCGATTCCTCTCCCTTGATTGAACCAAGTTTCAGATATAGCTATAACACTGAAGGGATAAGAAAAGTTCTTTAAATATTCTCATATTGCATTGAAATTTGTATACACACTTCTGCTATTAAAATGGATAATAGACTATTTGTCCTTGATAATGAAATTATTGGAGTATTGTTCATTTGTATAGTAATTACAGTTATTGTTTATGGTAGAAAGGAAATTGTTATCAGAATCAATAACCTTCTCTACATCGTGCGTATTGTACTCAATATATTCCATCACACCCAGATCCAATTGCTATAAGCCTATAAGCCGCACACATTCTCTTCTGGCAAGTGATGCCTTTTAAAAACACCCTCACACTCCTCAAATGTGTTCTTAACTCTCACACGACTAACAGCTGCCACGCTAACAGCAGATTTTACACCTGCTTTCTCCTTATGTTAAATATCAGCCACAGTTCCCTCTGCCGCAGCTGTGGTAAATCAGGTGCTCCAGGTTAGGACAGAGCAAAATTTAAAGTGCCCATGGCATGCGCATTTCCAGCCATTTAATGTTGATTCTTGGTACCTCTAGATTTGCTTTGGACCCATCATAACTCCAAATAGTCTTTAATTGTTTCAGAGCAGATAAAACCCAAGAGTCTCCTCCTGAAAACAAGAGGATAGTTTGTGAATGCGCACAATTCCTGTTGCTGGTGTTGTGTCAAAATCTGTTTCCCCTAACCTGAATCCAAACATTATCCTAAGCACAACCACTGAGGGGGTTGCTATATGAAACTGAGTTTTGAACAGGGGAAGCTGAGCCCCACCTACAGATGTTATACTGTAGTATATGCAGTATATACATTTACATAGTACATATGTTTAAACAGTTTAGTTGCATAGGAATGTGATGTTTAGAAGAGAGAGTTGGCTGAAACTGAACTGAAATAAAAACCTTGAGAATTTTATCGTAAATTCACACCACAATCCACACACACTAATAATGGTGGTTTAAAGTGAACACTGACCACTGGGCTTCTTCTTTACTCTAGTTTCTAAATAGTCATTCATTATAGTATAGGCTGCTATGATTTGTGTATGTACAGGGTGCTCTATGTGTGAGAGTAAGCTGAGCGCCACCTACAGATGTTATACTGTTGTACATGCCATGATACATGTCAAATGACGAACAATCACGGTAAAAGTGCCCATTTATCATGGCAGAGACTGATACTTGAATGCATACATTTGCAGCACAGCAGGATATTGTCCAAGGAAACAAATGAAGGAAATTTGTTTTAAATAAACTGCAACTTTGAAATATACATTTAAAATATATATATATAATAAATATAATATAAATAAGTACCTACCTACCTATAAATATTAGAAAAATATATATTTTGAATTAACTTAGTGGGACAACTGAAGCTGTGTTTGCGCCTCAGGTAAACTTTGGTGGGCAAGTTTTTACAGAATGAAAGTTCTATTGTTTGTCCATTTTTTTCAGCATGACTTTCTGGGTGAAAACATTCAGGGTCAGTGTGGTCAGTGGGAGAGTAGGACAAGTGACAATGACTAAGACCTTAACACCAACTTGAAAAATCCTGAACTATTCATTCTGAATGTAATGAATACTGTAGATGACATCCTAAATTATATTTGTTTCAGACAGATTTGTTAGGTGGTAAGAAATTTAACATCACTTTTTGCAATTTCATTATTGCTGTGATGTGCTTTTACAATTACATAAATATATTTCATATGGGCTACATTTTAAATTTAGGGGTTTTGTGTTCATTACAATTGCAGACACTGTAGCAATTTGTGTATTTTTGTAAGTTTGGGTCCCAGAGAGAGACAAAATTTATCTTTTAGCTGAAAAGGTTTGTGAACCACTGCTTTAGATGATGCCTCAGGAAAGACATTGCACAGGCTTATGGTAAATGTGGCAGTGCCATGCCATGTCAGGCTTATCTAGAGATGAGCTCTGAGTTCAGGCCAGCCTGGAGGTCTTTGTATAAGCCTCCTCTGATAAAGAAATGTGCTGACTTGTAGTGGAGGGTCCTACATGGTATTCTTGCAGTTAACTTGTTTATTTCTGTTATTAATGCCACTGTACAGGACCTGTGAGAGCTGTTTCTTATAATAATTCAATGTTTTTTTTTTCAGTTTTATGGATCAGTGCAGACAAAAGATATACAGTACAGTTGTGAGAATTTTGTCTATTAGAAGAACAATGAAATACATGTTCACTGTTCTATACTGTAGAGGCATCACTGAGTGTGTTCTCTGCACTTCCATCACTGTCTGATTTGGCTCGGCAACCAAACAGGACAGGAAGAGACTCCAGTGGGCAGCTAAGTCTGCAGAAAAAATTGTTGATAGCAGTCTGCCCTCCATGGAGGACCTGTACATCTCATGGGTAGAGAAGGGCAGAGAAGATTTCTGCAGACCCATCACATCCTGGACATAGTCTGTTTGAACTACTCCCCTGTGGATGGTGCTACAGGACACTACACCAAAACAACCAGACACAGGGACAGTTTCTTCACCCGTTAATCCACGTCTATATGTATAACAAGATGCAGCAAACATTACAGTAATCCATTTATATATTAAATAGCTCTATATACATACTGTACATATCTGGTTTTGATTGTTTTTATTCAGTTTATTTGTGCAAATTTGAGCTGGAGTCAAATTCCTAGTGTTTTAATTATACTTGGCAATAAAGTCTGATTGATTGATTGTATGATGAGTTTTAGTACTACTGCTGATCTGCACAGTAGTATAAAAATGTTCAAAACTACACATTCCTTTTTAAACCAAGGGTACAGAGGCCACTTGACTGGGCAATAAGACCAATTGACAAACGGACATTCTTGTATGTATACAGTCATTCAAATCATGCAGTAAACCTTCTTTAATTCTGTCATTGTTCTACTCATACAGTAGGTCTGTTGATTATAAGAATAAAGGACTGTTTGTGTTATAATTAATTTGTTATTGCATGTAAAGTTGATATGGGAGGGTGTTGATGAGAGAGAGGCTGCTGAGCTGACATGGTTGTTGAGAATCACTGCTCTGATAGAAAATCCATGTACAGTAATTACTGGCACATGCACAAAAAAAAAGCAGCTCATTACCAAAACAAAATAAAAAATTCAGTCATACTGCTGCAGTCACGAGGCAGTTCATGTTAGGGAGCTAAAATGATACACTCCACTTTAGGGGTGATTCATATTGTATTAGATGCCTCTTCGGCCTTTAAATGTGAAAATATAATTAATGATTAAAGTTACAAAGAATGCGTATGTCATGATTCAGTCCCACCTGTTTCTTGAAACTGTTGTTTTTACCTTCTTTCTACTGTCTCTTGGGTCACACCCCACTGTAATTCATATCATGCTTAACGTTTAATCCAACAACTCAGCACAGCGGCAGTGCCTCCCACACATACAGTAAGTCTGAATTAAACTGAAGTTTGTCAGTAAGCTGCAAAATCTTTTTTCACTTGTGCCGTTGTAACAGAGTTCTGTACTGACAAAATGTCCTCACTTTGGAGGATAATCTAATCCGCAAACTTATTTTTTGTGTAGACATTTGGAGTTCTGATATATAAATAAAGACACATACACAAACTTTGGTGTCTGCAGGGTCTTTCTTAGCTGTTGCATGACAGACCAGCACCTTGTCTCTTTTCTTTCATCTCTCTTTCCATCTTCTGTCGGCTGAGTCTCCTATGTCTATTCATTTCCTTCATCATATGGCCATCTTTCACTCTGTCCTTCTTACCCTCAGCTTGCTTTGTCATTCCCACCACCCTCTTTCATTGCCTCCCTCTTCTTTTTCTTTGTACTGAGTTGTGAGTGCTGACAGCACTGGCAGAGACAAAGTGCTGATGCTGGGCTTAAAAGTGACCGCCCCTGTCCTGGAGCACCACAGCTGGGGAGCCAGAGATCCATCACCCCATGGCATACATAGAGTAGCACAGAGAGAGAGGAGGATGGATGGAAGGAGGTGGGGGTGTGAGAGCGAGAGGGCAGATGGAAGGAGAGTAATTGGAAGACTAACAATAACACATTTTGCAAATCAAGGATTACTTAACTACAGGTGTCAACAGAATTTTAGTGGCCTGCAAAAGAACTGAGAATCCATTAACAATGATCAAGTGATGTATTGATGCTGAAATAAAGGCCATTTGTGATCAATTTAAAATGTTTCAAGTTAATAAAACTCTTCTGCTTCAAAGATAGATTAACAATTGGTATAAATAATCATAATCCCAATATTAATCAATACAGTGATCCCTCGCCATATTGCGGTTCGGCTATCGCAGACTCGATATATCGCGAGAGGGCTTCAATGACATGACCAGTGACGACGTGAATGACCTGATCAAGACTCACTCAGATCCGTTAACTGACAAAGATCTGACTGAGCTCACAAAGTCAGCAAGTGAGGACGAAGATGATGAGCATGACGATCCAGAAGAAGAGCATGAGGCAGGCCTAAACCTTGAACGTCTCTCGTCGATAGTAAGAACGGTGAAGGAGGCTCAGTCAATGGCTGAGTCCTGGGACCCAGACATGATTCGTTCGTTGCAGTTCCGAAATGCAATCGATGGTGCATTGCATGCATACAAGAACCTGCTACAGCAAAAGAAAAAACAGGCTCAGCAACTGCCCATCACAATGTATTTTTCAAGGAAAAAAAAAGAAGACCCTGGAACTGCAACGGAAGTGACGACGCAGGACCAACCGGACGACGATATTGTGCCACTCGAGGAAGCGCCTGATGAAGAGGTGCTTTCTGAGGAGGGGCA
>NW_018128286.1:185549-189083 GCF_001952655.1 Monopterus albus
ACATACGCCAAGTTTTGTACTCTGTGTTTTAGTGCATTTTTGTGCCTTTATTAAAGCCATAAGATGTCACCTAAACATTCTACGTCTTCCCAGGATTTTGGCAGCGAGCCCAAGCGTCGTAGGATGATGCTAACCATTGCTGAAAAGGTTGAACTTTTGGACATGTTAAAAGAAGGACGAGTGTCAGCCACCATTACGGCATCAATGAATCCAGCGTTCGCTACATAAAGAAGGACGAAAAGAACATACGGAAGACTGCAAGTGTTACAGTTAATATGATGGGAAAAAAAACACCGTAGATTTTCATGCCCTACTTCGCGGATTTTCGCCTATCGCGGGGGTGTCTGGAACCTAACCCCCGCGATAGGTGAGGGATCACTGTATACCTTATTTACTGTAGAACTGAAAATTTGTAATATTGAATACACAAGTAATAATATACCTTTTCAAAACAAAACTCTTAAAACTCTTTCACTGCTTCACCTTGGCCTGGTATGATCAGCAGCCTATGGCGCTAATCAACTTTAGATTGACAATGCTGTCTAAGTGATATTTCTGAGTCAGTCTGCTGATTTAATAATTTTCTGTATCTGTGCTGCTGTTACACAGCATTTTGGCAGCAGTCACTGGCACTGTCATCTCGCAGCAAGAAGATTCAGGGTTCAAGCCCTGGCCGACCTGGTTCTCTCCAGGTACTCTGGCTTTCTCCCATAATCCAAAGACATGCAGCTTAGGTTGACTGCCAACTCTAAATTGCCCATAGGAGTAAGTGTGGTTGTCTGTCTCTAAGTGGCAGCTTTGTGATAGACTGGCGATCTGTCTAAGGTGTACCCTGCCTCTTGTCCAATGTCAGCTGGGATTGGCCCCAGCCCCCTCACAACCCTCTTCAGAATAAGTGGTATAGATAATGGATGAATGGATGTACAACTGTATGCAATTTATTTCAATGCTTCCTCTCTATGGTCACACAAATTAATTTCAATTCAATTTTATTTGTATAGCGCCAAATCACAACAAAAGTCATCTAAAGACACTTTAGAAAGTAAGGTCTAGACATTATAATAATAATAATAGAGGAAAAACCTGGCTCTTGGTGGGCAGCCTTCTGCCTCAACCGGTTGGGGTGAGTGGATAGAGGAGAGAAAAAAGCAAAGCAAAGCAACAATTGCAAACAAGCACTGAGCAGGTTGATGTGGCTGGTGACTGCTCATCAGAGATGTATAGCTGCAGAGCCAAGGCAACCTGCAGAAAGGTACAGGGAGAGAGAGAGAGACACGAAGTTAATGACATGTAATGGTATATAGATGCATGGAGAGAGAGGAGAGGAGCTCAGAGCATCACAGGGGACCCCCAGCTAGGCCTATAGCAGCATAACTAAGAGAAGGTTCATGATCACCCAAGCCAGCCCTAACTATAAGCTTTATCAAAAAGGAAAGTCTTAAGTCTAATCTTAAAGGTAGAGAGGGTGTCTGCCTCCCGAACTGAGAGTGGGAGTTGGTTACATAGGAGAGCAGCTTGATAGTTAAAGGCTCTGCCTCCGATTCTACTTCTGTGAACTCTAGGAACCACAAGTAAACCTGCACTCTTGAGAGTGCTCTGTTGAGATTGATATGGCACTGTGAGGTCTTTAAGATATGATGGAGCCTTGTCATTAAGGGCTTTGCATGTTATGAGAAGGATTTTAAATTCTATTCTGAATTTTACAGGGAGTCAGTGGAGAGAAGCTAATATGGAAGAAATATGATATCTCTTGCCAGTTCCTGTCAGTACTCTGGCTGCAGCATTTTGGATTAACTGGATGCATTTAAGGAATTATTGGGACATCCTGATAGTAAAGAGTTACAGTAGTCCAGCCTGGCCACAGTCACACAAGTAATACACACAGAGGCATAGTAGCACAGTAACACACTGTTTTTATTCTTTGTGGGGGCTTTACACTGACTTATATTAATTTCCTATATCCTAATCTTAATCATAACCACTACTTGCCTAACACCTAACCCTAACCTTAAACCATGTTGCCACCCTAAAATTCAATGATTTCCTTGTGGAGACCAGCCTCTGCTTATTTTCTAAATAAAAGGCCCAGATTGTAAATTAAGTTCACATGAAGGGTCCATAACAGGCTATATTTTCAAAATAAAAGCTTATTAGTTGCATGAACTTGCAAGACACTGCGTGTATTTGATTTTCAAAATAAAAGCCTGTAGTTATTTCAAACAACTGATCTGATACTCAGAAAAATGACAAATTTTCAAAATAAAAGCTGCTTATTAGTTACAGGTTATTAAACACTGCATGTAGTTGATTTTCAAAACAAAAGGCTGCAGTTAGTTACAGGAAGTGACCTGATGCTCTTAAATATGTCGGAATCACAAACACTTAGTGTGGACAGTGATTTAAAATGCATGGTAAACTTTATCTTGACAATTATTTATATTCTTTTATGAATTTAAGCAATTTTATTTCTACTTCTCACTTTGACAGTAAACCTTCCACTGTTTCAGTGATGCATTTAAGCTCTCATTGAAAAAAATTCTGACACTGGTCAGGTAAAACAGCGAGTCCCTGTAGAGGAACGTGCAGTAACCTCAGGCCCTGTATTCTTCTCCACATCCTCTGGTCACAGCAGGAGGTAAAGTATATTCACAAAAGGCGCAGTCGAAAATTCCACTTTTACAATGGCACTGGAGGATGTCTCTTTTTTTTTTTTTTAAATAAGCTTTATTGAAAACATACATACCTGTAGCATACAAGTTAGTATAACATTTTTCCAATATGGTAGGGGGCACTAGTGGATGTCAGGCAAGCTAACATGAACATGCAAGGGGCTGAATTTATGCCCATTCAAGGAGATCCTTAAACTATCATGTAATACTTTATTTTGGTAGGAAAAAAAGTCTTGCAAGCAAGAGTTTGCGAGATGTGTATAAACCAAATTACTTCTGCATAGAAATACTAGAACATACGTACACCTAATTTTTTGAGCTTTATGTCACGCATAAGATGATAATTCACCATTGTAACATTGTAGATAAATCAGAAAACAAGGAAAAGCATGCCATGGGTTTTTTAATATTGATGTAGATGCTGACAGTTATGGCCTCAACAGTGCACTTAATTCATTATTAGACTTACTTGGCTTTTTTCAAACTACAAATAAACCCACTCACTGTTCTTGTTCTGACTTATTGTAGAGGCTGACAGTTATGGCCTCAACAGTGCACTTAATTCAATATTAGACTTACTTGACTTTTTTCAAACTACAAATAAACCCACTCACTGTTCTTGTTCTGACTTATGGCATTGAAACTAAATACTTAATAGTTTTTCCCCAAAACCCTCTTCAATTTGCTAATGACTTTTGAAATTACATGAATGGATTATATACTATGTGTGGGGAAAAATCCGTTACAGTACACCATCCATTTTCCTCCGCTTATCCGGGACCGGGTCACGGGGGCAGCAGTCTAAGCAAAGATGCCCAGACTTCTCTCTCTCCTGACATTTCCTCCAGCTCCTCCAGGGGAATGC
>NW_018128286.1:189974-190464 GCF_001952655.1 Monopterus albus
GAGTCCACCTCTGAGCCCTCAGCCTCTGCTTCCTCATCGGAAGACATGGCGCCGGGATTGAGGAGATCCTCGAAGTATTCCTTCCACCGTCCGACAATATCCCCAGTTGAGGTCAACAGCTGCCCTCCCCCACTGTAAACAGTTTCGGCAGGGCACTGCTTCCCCCTCCGGAGGCGCCGGACGGTTTGCCAGAATCTCCTCGAGGCCAACCGATAGTCCTTCTCCATGGCCTCACCGAACTCTTTCCAGACCCGAGTTTTTGCCTCCACAACCGCCTGGGCAGCAGCCCGCTTGGCCTGCCGGTACCCGTCAGCTGTCTCAGGACTCCCACGAGCCAACTAGGCTCAAAAAGACTCCTTGTTCAGCTTGACAGCACTTACTTCCGGTGTCCACCACCGGGTTTGGGGATTGCCACCGTGACA
This sequence comes from Monopterus albus, assembly GCF_001952655.1. Classification (NCBI taxonomy): domain Eukaryota; kingdom Metazoa; phylum Chordata; class Actinopteri; order Synbranchiformes; family Synbranchidae; genus Monopterus; species Monopterus albus. Next base: position 190,397 of record NW_018128286.1, read on the forward strand.
GGCACCGGAGACCTTACGGCCACAGCTCTGAACGGCCGCCTCAACAATGGAGGGGGAGAACATGGTCC
>NW_018128286.1:192519-197064 GCF_001952655.1 Monopterus albus
CCTGCCCCAGGAGCTGCTGATACAGTTCTACAGAAGAATCATCGAGTCTGTTCTCTGCACCTCCATCACTGTCTGGTTTGGCTCAGCAACCAAACAGGACAAGTACAGACTTCAGCGGACAGTCAGGACTGCAGAAAAGGTCATTGGTGTGAGCCTGCCCTCCATGGAGGACCTGTACACCTCACGGGTGAAAAGGAGGGCGGAGAGGGTCACTGCGGACCCCTGACACCCTGGATATAATCTGTTTGAACTCCTCCCCTCTGGACCGTGTTACAGGTCACTGTATGCCAAGTGTTGAGTAAAATTGTTAACAACGTAATACATTAGGATTAGTTTTAATATTAGACTGAATTAAGAACTTAGTTAGTAGAAGATTGACACTATGTTTGTTGATTAGTTAACTTGTTTGTTTACGTTGTGTACGTATGATTATTCTATCATATTAAGAAAATGAATAATTAGAATTTAGTTTAGAGCATACATAAGTTTGCTTACTTATATGTTACAATTATGTTTACATAGTTAGTTGAGTACATCATTCTATGTGTTCACTGAATTCTTGGCCAGTATTTACTGTGTTAGCCAACTGTTTAACATCAAGGGAGACTGGGTCATTAAAACACTGAATTTTAAGGTTAATAGCTTTAGCAAAGAGGGTCTACAGTTGCTTTATTACCACAACCTGGCTGATGGGACGGGGGAGCTATAGTTTAGTGGAATTCCTAGAATAGTTGGAACAGAGATTAGATCTGAGGCCAGGAAAGAGGAAGACAACTTCAAAGGCAGGGCCATATACAGACACACACTGGCAAGATAGTTTAACTAGCCAAATGGAAAGCCATGTTTTATGTAGTGTAGTTAGTTAGTTGGAAACAAAGAAAGGAGTGAGTGTAGGAATTTAGACAGAGTAGGATTTCCTCCCTCTTTAGGAACCTGCCTTTCCCATTGGAGCAGGAAGGATGCAGGAGGGGGACGGATGGATAGATGGACCAATGGAGCAACACAAGAAGACCAGACCAGCCTACAATTGCACATTTCAAATTGTATAAGTAACTGGGTTTCAGGAGGGTAGGCGTTCCTTCTCGTCCTGAAGACGAATTGAACAGTTTTGCGGTTGAGGTTAGGGCTTCAGATAGAGATGGAACCCAGAGCTCTGTAAATTGCTTTATTCGATGGTCTGTTCAGTTATGATAATAAATGTTTGAAAGGTGATAGTTGACTCCGATTATTCTTCATGAAGAACACGCTGCATCCTCTTAGATCTCAGTGCTGCTTTTGACACCACAGATCACTGCAGAGACTCGAACATGTTATTGGCATTAAGGGAACTGCACTAAATTGGTTCAAATCTTATTTATCAGAAAGATTTCAAATTGTTCATGTTAATGATGAATCTTCCACACAGTTGGAAATTGGGGCCAAATTGTTCAGTCTTTGTTTCATCAGACCAGAGGGTTTTGCTTCTTATGGTCTGCGAGTCCTTCAGGTGCCTTGTGGAAAACTCCCATCCGGTGGTCATGTGCCTATTACTGACAAATGGCTTCCATCTGGCCACTCTACCATAAATGCATGATTGGTGAAGTGCTGTGCTTATGGTTGTCCTTCTGTAAGGTTCTCTCATTTCCAGAAAGGAACTGTGGATCTCATTCAGTGACCCTTGGGTTCTTGGTTATCTGTCTGACCATGGCCCTTCATCCCTGATTGGCCTGGGGGGAGGGGGGGCTATGAAGACTTGTGGCAGTTCAATATCTCTTCAATTTGAGGATAATGAAGGCTACTGTGCACTTGGGCACTTTCAATGCTGCAGAAATTTTCTTTTATCCTTCCCCAGATTTGTGTCTCGACACAATCCTGTCTCAAAGGTCTGTGGACATTTCTCTCAACTTCATGGCTTTGTTTTTCACTCTGACATGCACCCTCAATTGTGAGACCTTATATAGACAGGTGTGTGCCTTTCCTAGTTATATCCAGTGCATTAAATTAGGCACAGGTGGATTATAATCAAGCTGTATAATCAAGCATCTCAACGACCACTGATTGGAGTAGGATGCACCAGAGCTCAATTGCAGGTGTTATAACAAGAGGTCTGAATACGTATGTAAATAGGACATTTCAGTTTTCTATTTTTAATACATTTACAAAACATTGAAAAAAACAGTTTTTACTTTATCATTGTGGAGTATTATGTGTAGATCAATGAGGAAAAAATTAAATTGAACCCATTTGAGATGAGTCTGAAACATAACACAATGTGGAAAACCTGAAAGAGTCTAAATACTTTCTGTACTGACTGTAATAATAATAATACTAAAAATTTATGTACCAATGGTCTTTCCTTTCTCAAGGCTACTATTTATTGTGTGACACATTGGCGAGATCTCCACAACCAGGCTGAGAATCACTGGGTACATGACTTACATTTAGTAGCCCTGCAGTATTGTTGGGAACATCCTGTCAATATGTACAAACCCAAAATTTAATGATTTATGCAGAACATAACATTTTTATTGGTACCAGTATAAAGATGCCATTATGTTGCTACTATTCTATACATCCTTTAATTACTTTAATTTAGAACTTCTAAATGGCATTATCTCCTGCTTCCCCCCGTAATCCCCAAAATTCAGCTAAATTTATTTTTCTCCCTTGAACATCCCCATTCACCCCCTACCCTGTCTTTCTTTTATCGTCCTTTTCTGGGTCATTCCTAATCTTTTTCTAATCTTTTCAAGTGACCCTTCTAAGCCTAGGTGTGCCTTAAAAACAAATCAATAGAAGTATAATAGCACTGTGCATGCTTTGTAATTTTTATATCATTAGTCCCCTCCACCTTCCCCATGCTTACTTCTCATACATCAAGAAGGAGGGAGTGCTGTGAGGTGAGGTGGGGGGCACACAGTAGAGTGCCCTCATACACTTTATTTAGTATTCTATGAATTTCAGATCAGTTATGTTTCATAATGACACAGCATTGCAGCCATCTGTAGAAGGGAGAAGGTTGGTGGTGGTGAGGGGTAGGAGCAGGTGGAGAGGAGATAGGGAAGGCAGAGGGAGAAAAAGGAAAAATCGATACAACTAGCACACTTTTCCCCAGTATGGCATAGAGAGGGGATCTATTGTGGGCGAATGATGATTTATGTCAGGGGTGGAAGGGCCGTCAGGGTGCGTCGGGGACGAAGGTGTGAGCCAATAATGATTAATGCCCCCCCTCCATCCTGGAGACAATCCAGCCAGCACTGTACCCAATCTACCCCCACCCTCATCCACATCCTCTCCCCACCCTTTCTATTTGACAGAGAACCTTTACCTCCTTTTCCAGACTGCACTTCAAGTCTTTTTCACCATAAATGCAGACATTTGTCCTTACACCTTGGAATCAAATAAGGCATATTGGACATTCCACCAACACTGAATCTACACATCTCTTTCAGTCATAAAAAAACTTGTGCTTAATTACCTGCTAACAAAGGTTTTCTTAACTGAAATGAAGTGGCTTCATTAGTTGGCCCTGTTCCAATTAAAGCAGCAGTTGCAATTCAGAGGTGCAAGATTGGACATGTACATTAACATTGAACTGATGCTGTAACAGTGATTATAGCTGGAACAAAGGAACCAATACATGTTTGATTTGATTTGATTGATTGATTTATTTATTCTTTCAAACATGTAACAACAATCAATATGTAACCACACATAATTCCAGACATATCCACAAATATATTTTCAATTTGCTTATACCTAGTACATGCTTGAACGGAGTAGGAAGAAGTTAGACTTATCTAGTCCTACCCCCTAACATCATCTTATCATCATTGGTTTGCAAGCAGTATTACTACATGGATACACATCCACACTCCCATCTGATTAATCATTAAGCCTGTTCTTGCCCATATCTTGATTGACACATACCTTTATATCTGTGTTTAAACTCATCAATTTTCTTACTGGTTTTTATGTCCACACTTAAATTATTCCATAATTTTACCCCACTTATGGAAATACAGAATCTTTTTTTGGTTGTGCGTATAGCATGAATTTTATAATTTAACTGACCCCTTAGATTGTATCCCCCTTCCCTTTCATTGAATAGTTTTTGAATTCCACCAGGTAATAAATTGTTCCTGGCTTTATACATAAACACAGCAGTCTTGTGTCCCACTAAATCATAAAACTTTAAAAATTTAGACTGTATGAAAGCTCCATTGGTGTGATCCCTGTATCCCAGCTTATGCACAATTCTTATCACTCTTTTTGTAATATATACAATGGTTGAAGTGAGCTTATGTATGCTTTTCCCCAGTTTAACGCCATACTCCAAATATGAACATTAATTTATGACTTATTGTGTTTCTCACTGTAATTCATTTTGAAATATATTTAAAAACTTTTCATATGCTTTATCTAAATCTTCCTCTCTGTAAACTGCTTCCCAATCCTGCCCCCTTAATTCCTCCTTAAGCCTCCGTACTGTTTGTTCATTAATCACCCTCCTGTAGTACAGTTTTGCTGTTTGCCTTTCTTTTCTAATATGGCAGTCATAAACCA
>NW_018128286.1:197815-201263 GCF_001952655.1 Monopterus albus
CTTCAGACATGAGAGGGTCCCGCCTCCCCATCATACTGTCCTTGTCTCGGCGTGCTGTTCCTTGGTCGGAAGTCTTGGTTCTGTGGTCTGGTCACCAATTTATTGTATCGCAGAAACGCGATATCTCCTCTCGCCTTAGCCTCTCTTAACCTCGGCATCAGCGCCTGTCTTCTCTTCCTCACACCCTCGGGGAAATCTTCATTGATGTAAATCTTGGTTCCCTTCAGCTTCCTGGCTCGTTGCAGAATAGTTATCTTGTCTTTCTCCTTCTTCAACTTAACCATGATCCCCCTTGGACCCCGTTCGGTCAATTTCCCCACTCTGTAGACCCGATCCATTTCTATATCCTGATGAATCTGCAGTTTGTCCTTTAATATCTCCTCCACCTTACCCTCCGATTCCGTCACGCTCTCTCCAGCTGACTCCATAATTCCCTCGAAGATCAGGTTTTTTTGCTTGGACTGTGTTTCCAACTCCTCAGTTTTATACGTGAGAGTTATTAGACTCTCTTGGGTTTTATCAATGTCCCAAAGAGTGTCTCTGGCAGTCATTTCCTGCATCCTCACGTCTGCTTTAACCGCGTCCACCTCTCGCTGGGTAAACTGCAAACTTATTTTTATCTCCTGCATTTCTTTGGTCAAGTCGTCGAATCTCTTGTTATGAGCCTCTATAATTAGTTTCACAAAGCCTTGGAAACTCTCATTTAGTTGGCACATAAGCACAGTGTGCATACTCCACTGCCGCTCCATCATCTCAGCAACTTGCGCCACTGAAAAAGAATCTTCTTCCGCCTCAACACCATCGTTCAGCTCGGATTTATTAGCTCTTTTCCCTTTTGGAGGCATATTAGTAGTTGCAGAGTTTTGCTCAAAGCCTTGACAATATGAAAAGAAAAGAAGTGAACATATTTGTGCAGATTCTCAGTCATCCAGGTCATAGTAAACCGCAACCGAAATAACCTTGGAAATCAACTGGACTTGGAATTCTAGATTGAAGACGTGAAAGAAAAGAAGTGAAAAATCGTAGAACAGACAGAGACACGTCTGCTCTCGCTTGCAACCCGGAAGCTCAACATCTGAAACAGAATTAATGACAAGTGGAAATCTAATTTGTATTTTTGGAGCTGTAGCAAGGACAACTGCAATGCTTCTTTGTAGTCCAGGACATGAAGTAAGAGGTCTGATGAGTCACTCACAACTGCAACCCAGAATTGTAAATGGCACACCCACCCATCACACACATAAAGCTGGGAAGAAACTATCCGAATTCAACCTGATTTTAGCGTAATTTTAGGATCGGTCTGAATCTCAACAAGATTGTGTGTGTTGTGAGCAGTGGCTGATGACCAGTGATCTGGCTACTGGACAATTGGATGGATTTCTGGTATGCCAGATATTTTAGTCAGCTGTCTTGCAGTGTGAGCGAGTCCACAGCCCAGTTTTGCACAATTCTGTGTGAAGTCCATGTGCTCGAACCAGTCTGTATCAGGACCAACAGACATAAACATACAGACCATACTGCCTGTGCCCTCACAGCCATTTTCAAGTCTGTAGTCATTAACTGGTTTCTGTATAAAGTACAAACCCGATTCCAGAAAAGTTATGCTTGATATTGCTTCACTATTTTTTGCCGCAGCATTGGGGGAATTGGTGATCCTCTGCCCATCTTGTCTTCTGAGAGACACTGCCACTCTGAGAGGCTCTTTTTATACCCAATCATGTTGCCAATTAACCTGATAAGATGCAAATTGGTCCTCCAGCTGTTCCTTATATGTACATTTAACTTTTCCAGCCTCTTATTGCTACCTGTCCCAACGTTTTTGGAATGTGTAGCTCCCATGAAATCCAAGATGAGCCAATATTTGGCATGACATTTCAAAATGTCTCATTTTCAACATTTGATGTGTCATCTATGTTGTATTCTGAATAAAATATTGAAATTTGAAACTTCCACATCATTGCATTTTGTTTTTATTCACATTTTGTACAGTGTCCCAACTTTTTTGGAATCGGGTTTGTAAAATGGTTAAAAGTAATGCTGCTTTTCTCTTTATTGACATCACCTTCAAGGATGTGGCCATCCTTGTTTGAATAGCACTTTAATAGCACTTTTCCAAATGTAAACAGGTACAACAGGTAATAAAAACAAAAGAATGTCTGAATGTGTGTGTAATTTGCATTTGTTGTGTTTTACCATGGGTTCAATACACTGTAACAATTCATGCATTTTATGTGTAGCAAGTAATTCCTTCACTGTCTGCTTCTTGTCGAAGATTTGGATGTGGTTTTCTCTTCTCCAGGGTGTTTGTGTAGGCTCCTCTGTGTACTTCTTTTCCACCAAGCACTTCTAATGCAAGGATGAACGTGCCTGGTACACACATGGACACGAGCCTCACTCAAGGTGCATGAGAGATGCTATGCACTGTACAGGCTATATTTTTGGTTTGTGCCACTGTATGCATGATGTGAACTGACCATCACAAAATTGGATATCTGAGAGTGATTGGCTGGTCAAGTCCAATCACACTGAAAACCAGCCATTTCCTATCGGCACTGATAGGTTTTTGCATCTCAAATTACATCCACCAAGGTTATGTTTTTGGTTTAGTATGTGTGTTTGTTGGTTAACAGCCTTTTACACTCCGCCCCTGCCCATTTTTCACACCTTAGGTGTTAGGCTATTGCACCACATCCTTCCTCCTTCCTACACCTCAAAGGATTTTCGCAAGGTGTCAGGGTTTTACACTTCAAGACATTAGTTTTCACACCTACATGAAATGTCTGTAAAATTTTATTTTCCTTATTACTTTCTGTCAATCAACCAGTGGTGGGCAGTCAGGGCCAGCAAGGCCTTCTCTGCTGGCCTAAACACTATCAGAAGCACTGACCTACATTTACAACCTAATTCTAATATTTGTTCCATGAAATTGTATTAATTTATTCCCAACAGTCTATTCTCTTCATTTCGTAGCGTTTCTCTTGGCTGAACCACTTCCAGTACGTGTATGTGGGTGTTAGAATTTTTTGTCCAATCAGATTTCAGCCTCTATGTGTTGCCATGTCAGTCTAATCTGCCCAGGGCCTTCAGAATCAGTAGTGCTGGCCGATGTAACTTAGACTACATTCACACTGCAGGTCTTAATGCTCAGATTGGATATATTGCCGAAACCCGATTTTTTTTGCGCTGTTGTTCAATGCGACTGCCATCTGTCTCATGTGTGAACGGTATACGGCCCTGAGGTGACCTGCATGCGCAGAAGAGGACGTGACGTCAGACGCAGCATACTGTTTGCGAAAATAAAAATGGATGTGGCTCGTGATAGCATGTGCGTAGCGATGTACCAGTTAATGTGCAATCGAAATAAAGAAATAATAATAAGAAGAATATCAAGAAGAAGGAGAGCACAAATATTGCTTATGGCCTCGCCTCCTCCAGCGCAGAATTGTGA
>NW_018128286.1:201343-201987 GCF_001952655.1 Monopterus albus
GATTTAGGACCACATATGAAAGTGGCCTGGGCTGGATTTGAAAAAATCGGATTTGTGCTGTTCACACTGTCATAAGGAAATTGGATATGGGTCACATTTGGGCAAAAAGATTGGATTTGAGCCACTTCAGCCTGCAGTGTGAACGTGGCCTTAAACTATATTAGCAATGGGACTGTTTCTTTAATAAATCAGATTTCAAATTTGCCTCACAGGGCCAGCTAGCTGGCCCACAATGACGTCAGCATTTTTCCATACTCTGATTGGTTGGTCAGAGCAAAAGTAGAAAAGGACTTACTTGTAAGATTTGAGTCTTATAGACTCTAGTTACTTTATCAGCTTTAGTTACTTCTCATACCTGTAGTTCCTTTTAGTTACCTTTCATAACTTTATCTTACTTCTTTATGCAGCTGTATTGATGATTGTCCAGAACTACTGAGCTTTGGTTATTTTAATGCATTTGTTTCCCTTGCTTATATATCCTACAGCTGTAATGAAGCAGAATCTGCTTACTTTGAATGCTGTAACTTCTGTGTAGAGACAGGATGTCTGCATCTCTTTGTGACCAGACAGCCAATTCACATTTTAACAAAGACAAGTTGGCTTGTTTTGCACCCACACCTACATTTAACATACAAATTAGCATC
>NW_018128286.1:202183-208252 GCF_001952655.1 Monopterus albus
GGGAGCTCTGTCTCTCTGATCCCAGCACTGTAAGGCCTACCTGTGATCAGACATTCAGTAAACTTTCTGCTGATTTTAAACAGTCCTCTCCTGTCGTCACTTCTCGTGCTTCCAACAAAAGAATTGGGTTAATTTCTAACAAAAAGGTTAGAATCTAACATACTAATGGAACTGAAACGCTGAGATCACCTCCATGAGGATGGACTTTGTCTATAAATAAATAGCATCTCTGGTGAGTATGTTAATTTAAATTTTGTATGTTTTTGTCATGTTATTAGATAAATATTGAGTCTGAACTTCTCCAGATGATGTACAGTTGCGGTTGTAGTGTAGAGGATTGGAGTTGTCTTAACTGGGTTTCTTGCTTTAGTAAAAATGGTATTCACCCTCAATATGCGAAATACCTCTCTCTCTCTGTTATCTTTGTCTAAAGTCTGATTAATTATTGTGGGGTGGTGTATAGTATTGATGGTTACTATAATTGCGACGTGATAGTGGTGGGATTAAGAGGTGAATTAAGTCGGGTAAGTCCCCACTGAAGGCCCAGGTACGAAATGCACGGCCCGCCACTGCAATCAACAAAGTATGTTTTTGCACTTCACCTATGATTTATGGTTTTATGGCTTCATTTACAACTGGATTGACACCCCTACATCCTTGACCAGAGACTTATGACTTTTCAAATCCCACAGATGTTTTTTCTTTTTTTTGCAAATTTGGATCAGTGTAGGAATGCTAAGCCCTAAATAGTTTATAGGGGTAAAGTCAAATCCTGAATTAATTTAACGGTTTCACCCACCAGTGAGGTGACATTCCATGTCCCCAGGGCTAGTCTCCGTGTCCAGAGATCAGGTTGTTGGGGCCCCTGCCCTCAACTGCCGCCCTGGAGCTGGAAATCTTCCCATTGGGCACTTATATGCCGGCTTTATCTTTCTGATAAATAAGATTTGAACCAACTTCGTGCAGTTCCTTTAATCCCAATAACATGTTCAAGTCTCTGCAGTAAGATGCTGTGATCAGTGGTGTCAAAAGCAGCACTGAGATCTAAGAGGACAAGTATGGAGACAAGTCCTTTGTCTGAGGCTAGGAGAAGATCATTGGTGACTTTCACCAATGCGGTTTCACTACCTACTATGATGGACTCTAAATCCTGGCTGAAAATCCTCAAACAAATCATTCTTGTGTAAGTGGTCACATAACTGCTTTGCAACAGCTTTTTCAAGGATTTTGGAAATAAATGGGAGATTGGATATTGGTCTATAATTAGCTAGGACACCTGGGTCAAGAGTAGGCTTTTTGAGTAGAGGTTTAATTACTGCAACCTTAAAAGCCTGTGGAATATAGCCTGTTAATAGAGAGAGGTTAATCAGCAAGATGCTGTGATCAATGGTGTCGAAAGCAGCGCTGAGATCTAAGAGGACAAGTATGGAGACAAGTCCTTTATCTGAGGCTTATCATTACTACCATCCTTACAGTCAAACACAGTGGTGGCAGCATCATGCTGTGGGGATGTTTTTCTGGGAGACTTTTCAGGATAGAGGGAAGGATGGATGCAGAAAAATATAGAGCAATTTGGGATGCAAACCTTCTTCAGAGTGCTCAGTATCTCAGGCTGGGGTGAAGGATGACATTTCAACAAGACAACAGCCCGAAGCAATACTACTATGAAAACATAGGAACGGCTTCAGGCAAACTATGAAAGTCCTGGAGTGGTCCAGCCAGAGTCCAGACCTGAACCCAATAGAACATCTCTGGAGAGACCTGAAAATGGTTGTGCATCAACTCTCCCCATCTAACCTGGTTGACCTTGAATGAGTCTACCAAGGAGAATGGAAGAACTATCCAAAAGAAGAAATCCAATTTAAGATGAGTCTGAAACAAAAATGTGGAAAACTTGACAGGGTCTGACAACTTTCCATACTGATGGTATAAACATGTTTTTACTTTTGTCTATACTTTGCTTTTCCAAGAAATATTTACCTCACTGAATATGTTATATACACATTATCCAAGACATGTTTTATGCATATGGTGTGGTGGTTAGTGCTGTCACCTCACAGCAAGAAAGGTCTGGGTTTGAGCCCAGGCTGACCCAGTGCCTTTCTGTGCGGAGTTTGCATGTTCTCCCTGTGACTTTTTGGGTTCTCTCTGAGTACTCTGGCTTCCTCCCACAGTCCAAAGTCGTACAGCTTAGGTTGATGGGTCACTCTAAATTGACTGTAGGGGTTAGTATGGGTGGGTGTAGTTGTCTGTCTCTCAGTTTCAGCCCTGTGATAGACGGGTTACCTGTCCAGGGTGGACCCCACCTCTTACTCAACGTCAGTTCTGATTGGCTCCAGCCCCCCCATAACCCTCTTCAGGATAAATGGTATAGATAATGGATCAGTGGCTGTTTTGTGCATATAAATTGTATCCTGATGTGTTTATCCTTATCCAGATTTTTATTTTTTTGCATTTGTACAGTTTTTCAGTAGAACTCTGCACACTGTGGCTTGTTAAAACCTTATCAGTTTCTGCCAGGTGCTTTATCAAGTCCGGTTACGGAGTGGGTATTTTGTAAAACAAAACGAAACAAACAAAAAAAGACATCAAACTATTAACCCTATAAAACCATTTGTATCATATTTGATATGTGAGGTTTCTGAGCAAAAAAAATCAGCAGAAATGCCCCATGTATCAAATGTGATACAAAAAAAATAGAAATAATCTAAATAATTATTACTGTTCCTATATGCCTGGACTGTCTGTCTGTGCATATATGGCAAATAAAAATCGTGAATCTTGAATTTTGAATCATGAATTATATTTTGGATTTTGTTAAAAGGTTTAATAAACATCTCAGTTTCGAAAAATTAGAATGTTCTGGCTATTTTTGATGTGTCAGGCTTTACAGGGTTAAGAAGAAAAATGCAACCAGAAACAATCCTGAGTTCATGGTCAGTTGTAGAAAAAAATATATTTTCTCAGCATGTGAGAGGTAAAGGCAAACCTGTACAATGCATATTATCAGAAATCTGGATGCTGTTAGAGTCATCTCAATGGGGAGATGACTTTACAGGTTTCTTGGTGCTTCAATATGATCGAAACTGTACAAGGCTAAAAACAGATACCAGTGAGCATGTAAACCTCCCCACTGACGCTCACACAATGAGTCAAATGATACTCATTTATGTCCAAAATACTAAAGTTCTGTAGATTTTATTGTATTTTTATTCTGTTTATCTGGGCTAACTATTCATTTGTATATAAATAACTGATTCAGTCTGTGTCCCCATTCCCATCCAGTCTTTTATTTGGATAATGACACCTCTTCACATCCAATCAAGAAGCCTGTTAGCACTACTGCTAGCTCAACAATTCCCACTGGATACATGACTTTGCTTGTATGAACTGTGCTTATTTCCCTTTGCATAGCAAGCACTTGTCTGTAGCTTTTTGACTGGTAGTTTGGTACAGCAGGAAGAGTCAAAGTTAGGTAATCGATCCTCTTTACTGTCTGGATTTATGCTTTAGGAATGTTATAAAACTGTCTGTTCCACTTGGCTAAAATCAGAGTACACAGTGAGTCAGATGCGGGCTGGCCAATCTGATTATATTACATTTGTGTATTAACACCAGTGTGTTTTTTTTTCTGATTTAGATAAATCATTGAGATTGCATGTTTGTGGAAACAGTATTTGTGCTGCTTTTAACTCTTTCACTGTTCCCCTGATTAGATTGATGGAACAAAGTGAATGGAGTTAGCACTTTGCAGTGCTGTCTTCCACAGTATCTCTTTTGATTCCACCATGAGTAGCAAATTTTCACACATTGAAATTATTACACATAGACTTTTAAAAGTCTTTATTAAAATTTTAAAAGTCCAGTACCTTGAGAGCATCTTAAAAATGCTAAATTATAAAATTTTCTAACTTAATATTTGGCATCACACTTGTGAAAATCTGCTAAACTGCTGGCAATCTTTGTTGTTCATTGTAGAGAAGCTGGAAAAACAAACCTCAATTCAAAATCAAAATTTCAGCTTGTGCACTCTACTGACCCAAACCATGCTTGGCCCTGCACATTCTGGCACATGCACATACTGTGTTTCAGTCACTTCATTGACATTACTTTGACTTAGATTCATTTCCTGGAGAGTTATTGTAACCCTATCCTTAACCACTACTTGCCTAACACCTAACCTTAAACCAAGTCATCGCTCTAAAATGTTATGTTTTACATTTTGGAGACTTGTTTTTTGTCCCCATAAGGGCACTCCTCACTCTCCATCCACAGGTTTTGGTCCACTTGTGAATAATATCAGGTGCGCATGCGTGCACACACATGGACACACACTCACACACTCATTCCATTTTGCTCACTTCAATCTCAACTAACCATTCACTTCATCTGGGCTATAGATTAGCCCAGCATGGCCCATACAGAGCTTTGACTAGTGGCTGTGGGAGAGCAGGAAAAAGAGGCTGAGTGGATATTGGTGGCAGAAGTGGGATTCTCAACCTAGCTGGGATTAGAGTCTGGAGTTGATGGGATATTAATGTAAAATGGAGGGGACAAGTGTGCTCCTGTCCAATTACACTGCACCCTGTCACTGCCAACCAGGGTGCAAACAACAGGAGGAAAGGATTAATTGCCTTGGACTCTGCTCCCACTACAGGCCCAATTATGGCAACATATTGGCTCCCAATGCTGGTGCAACCACTGCTGTGCAGGGAGATTGTGTGAAATTTTCATCTGATCTGGAGGTCAGAATGAGGGGAGACGACTGGGATAAAAAGCTTGATCATGGGTAAAAAGAGTTGGGGAAAAGGCAGAGGGGACAGAGCTGTGTGAGCTCTTGAAAGGGTCTCAACATTAGAATACAGTAAATCACATTTCAGGACTGCACTTCCAAAAAAAAACAAACAACAACAATAAAATGAGATTTAACCAGACTGAAATAAACAAATGGAACAATTATAAGGACAAGCAGGGTAGAATCTGCTATGTGATGTGTGGTCTGAACATTCCTATTGATACAACAGACAAACATGTAACTGTTTGTTCGATTTGTTTATAATTAACAAAAGTTTCATGAAGTACCATTCAGTTTTTGATTTTTAATAAATTGGCATATGTTTTTAAAAACATGTTTTCACTTTGTCAGAATGGATTATTGGCAATTGTATCCATTTAAAAGTAAGTTTACAGCACAATAAAGAGTGCAAAAAGTGAAGGGGTCTGAATACTTTCTGAAGCCTCTGTGTAAACAAGGGGCAAGTTTTTGAAGTCTCACACTAAAGTCATCCCTGATGATGTCATATACCGTATTTTCTTAGACATTAGAAAGTGCCTCCAAAGCTACAGAAGACCGTTATTTTTGCAGGTTGAGTGGAACTCTATATGACAGTAAACTGATCTTTATGTGTCAACTTGGCAGAGTGCCCCTTTAAAAATACACTGCATTGTTTCACACTGAATTCTGTATTTCATAATATGATTGTTTATATCATTATGTCTATTTAATATTGGACATTTGACATCTGACTGCAAAAGTATGGCCACATAAGACATCCATGTCCTAGAAAGCATGTCCATATAATGTTAAACTGTTTTCCAAATTTCATGGTGGTGGAAACATAATTGCTGGCTGGAATATGTTTGGATGCAATGTTCTTTTCTAAATGAATGAAGCACTACATTTATTAATAGCTCTGGAAGCACAAGGAAGAGTTTGGGGTTGACGGTCACTGTATAAAGCATCTAGCTGACCTTCCAGATACCAGGGTTCACATCCATAGTCCTCTGTGTGGTTTTTGTTCATTGATGAAGTCACTGTGAACTTTTTCTGTGTTAAACCAGATTATGATCTGTTGTTGTTTTATACATAACAGGTTTGTTAGATTTTTCTTTTTTTGTATTTTAAATTTATCTTACGATTTATTAGCTGAAGATATTAACCAGGTATAGATTCTAAGCAACAGTGACAATAGGGGTGTGGTGCAGTGTCATTTACTTGATAAATACCTCTTGATAAAATAATCACTCTTTAAATACATGTAATTTACATATTACTTTTGACTCATGAGG
>NW_018128286.1:213987-241204 GCF_001952655.1 Monopterus albus
AGAAAGTGAATTGAATGTGGTTAAAACCAATAATTTGTTTAATATGAATGATGATTTGTACAAAATAAATCATGTAAGAATATTGGGAAAAATACAATTTATACAAACAATAAATACAATTTGGCCATCTATGTACTCTATATACTGTATGTTTAAGTTAGGCCTCATGAGTCAAAAGTAATATGTAAAATCTAACAATGTACTCTACATGTTTACAGTCAGTACAGTGTTTATCCCACTACTTTATAATGCTGCACCATTTTATCAAATGGAACCATTCAGAATTTTTTGTAAGCATTTTCTGCACTTTTCCTCAAATGCCTGACATATTGATATCTTTGAAAACTTGGGATCCCCAGAGAATTTAAAATATTATTCTCTGGGTTTAAACTATGTTTGACTACACAGCATGAGTTTGTGATTAACTGATTGGCAAAGGGTCGGGAAGATTTACTGCCCTGTCTGAAATGTTCACTTTAGTTGCTTTACAAGAAGACTAACACAAAATAACTTGTGCAACTTGCTGGGTGGACATTTAATTATCAGTCGTGTTTTAAGCTAAATGAGGTTGAGCAAATGGTAAGTATTTTTTTTAGGTCAAGTCCTGCTTTGAGTGCAGGCCCATTACACTAGCAGTACAATGGCAAAGCAGCCCCCTTCTCAAACTTTCCCTCGACTATTCTCCCACCACCGTGTGCATACTCTAATATGAATAATGTTTTTCTTCCAAGTCCCCAGTGTAATAAATGGAGTGCCATTTTGCACAATGGCAAAGTCAGGCCTGTATTGATTAACTCTCATCATCGACTCATGACGCCTGCTTCCTTGATTTATGATTGTCTGTTATTTTTACATTAGGTGTCAAATTCATCTTGTCTCTCCGTGGCTGGGGTCAGTTTGGGCAAACAGTAAACACTCAACCAGCCCACCCCACCCCCACCTTCCACATCCAAATCCCCCATCCCCACATCATGTTTTCTGTAGTAGGAAGTATGGCTCCATGCAGTAGAAATGTGTTCAGGTTGGTTTCACAGCAGGTTCAAGAAGGACAGCCTCTTTGTGGAGCTGGCAGAGGATGGTAGCAGCAGACTAGACAGGAACTGGATCCAATTAATACATGCCTTGTTATTAAATCTGATTTAAAGGTGTAGCAGTGTTATTTTCAATTTAACTTAGTGTTTAGTGCTAACTGCTCTGGTGCACTTACCCCTGCTTTATGATGTAAGATGCAAATGTTTGAGTATAATATATTTAAGATATTGTGACACATCCAAATGTTTTATAAAATTCTCAGAAAAATGGTTCAGCTACTCAGACATCTCCCACATCTGTGTGAAATTTATTTATCTCATATCTGTCCACCATTTCATGACATATGATGTACCCTATACTTCACAGGGTGACTTTGGTTCAGTGGGTAGGGCAGTCATCTCCCATTCAGAGGGCTGGAGGTTTGAATTTTGGTGCCTGCAGTCCCGGGCAAGACACTGAACCCTCTAGTTGTCCTCGATGGTTAGAGCCATCGGTGTGAGCTGGTGCCACATACGGCTGCTTCGGTTCTGTACCGGAAACAAATTCCTTGTGTGTAACATACTTGGCCAATAATGGTGATTATCCTTATCCTATTATCCTATTTGGCCAAGTATGTTACACACAAGGAATTTATTTCCGGTATAGAACCGATGGCAGCCATCTGCGGCACCAAGTATAAATAAAGGTACAAATAAAGGTGATTATTATTATACATATTTAATGCATAGAATGTATACAGTATGTACTATCACAATGTATTGCTTTTGCAGTTAGAAGTAGAATCAGTGAAGTGCTGTACAACAAGTCAGTTTGCATTTTGTGTACTGATGATCAAACCACGAGTTTAATGTGTCTTTCACTAAAATGTCACAAAGAAATAGTAAAATGTTTTCTAAGATTTAATATCTTTTTTCTGAGATTACTCTGGAACGTTTTTTTTTACCACTGTCCAGTTCCACTGCACGACAACACAATAGTGTGGTTCAAATCAATCTCAAAAATCAATCAGGCTGAATCCAAATTTCCACCATTTTGCAAACCTCATTCTTGCAGACCCTTTATGTTTCCCTAGATGCTTTCTTGCTGAAGTGCATTGAAAGCATAGTAATACAAACCAACTCTAACTGCTGAAAGCTCATATTATCTTCAATTGAACTTATAATGTATGCTTGCACAAAACAAGGACTGTGGTTTTGGTCCCCATGTTTTACGTTGGAATCTCTTCAGATAAGGGATGTCTCCACAACAGTAAAAATGTAAGGACAGTTACAGAAACTAAGATCTGTTTCAGTATACATGTTGAAATCTCTTATATTTTTATAAACCTATACTTTAATATTTAATAATATATTCACATAACTGAGGATACTCTAATCACAGGTAGTCTGATTAGTTTCTTATTTGGATCAAAACCAACATTTGGCTGTCTATAAATAATTATACACAACATAAGATTTGGACTGTAACCTATACATTGTGTTTAACATATAGTACTGAGTGTCATGTTTTCTTCCTCTTAGAATTATTTCTTTCATACATCATCACATTCATATTGCTATGAATTGTAGGTGGCCTAATGAAATGTGCATCCTAAGCAGGCTCACTGAGAGTCCACAAAGTCTGCATGAGGCACCTTACAGTCTTGTAAATTGTGTATTTGGATGGGTAAGCCTGTGAGTCTGTGTGAGTGTGGGATGTCTGGATGTTTGCATTAAGCCCATAATATATTATGAAGGTAGGTAGGTAGGTAGAACTTTATTGATCCCACAGTGGGGACATTCCAGTGTTCCAGCAGCAGTAAAGGACAAAACAACATGACACCATAAGAATAAACACCCCACACATATCTTGAGAAAACAAGATCCAGGTACCCAAAAAACCAAACAAAAATATAGTATTTCAGAGACAGTCAAGAACAAGAATAGACCTCCCGCAGTTTGTCCCTGAGACACAAGTCAAAAAGACACCTAGGAACAAGACAAAAAAAGAATAGTATTGAGAGGAATCAAGAAAACAACCAGGAAATCAAGAACAATCGAATATTACTCTCACAATTAATCCCGTAATAGGGGAAAGAAACCTGTGTTTCAGCCATAAGGATCTCTGAGGAACTACTCAAAAATACCTAAAGCAGGGCAATGTACAGTATTTGAGAGAGATCAGGAACAAGATATTACACATGAGCCTATTTACAATGCATTTCACCCCCAGGAACTGAATATTGCACCTCAGTTGACTATTGCATAGTCCCTCAAACTGTCACCTAGCTTAGTGATGTATTGTACAGTCTGATGGCTGGGGATGTAACAGTCTTGTGCTGAAAGAACTGTTCAGAGCCACCATTGTGTTGTGCAGGTGATGGGAGGGGTTATGCATGATGGGTTTTAGTTTTGCCAGCATCCTTCTGTCCACCACCTCCTTGATGGAATCCAGAGAGCAGTCCAGGACAGCTCTCTTAACCAGCTTGTTGAGTCTCTTTCTGTCCCTGACCGTGCTACCTCCTGCCCAACCCACAACAGCATAAAAAAACTGCAGATGCCACCACAGTATCATAAAATGTCTGAAGGAGTGCCCCGCCCACACCAAAGGACCTCAGTCTCCTCAACAAGTGGAGGTGGCTCTGGCCCTTCCTATACAGGGCATCTGTGTTGTTGGTCCAATCCAGTTTATTGTTGAGGTGGACATCCAGGTATTTAAAGGTGTCCACAATCTCAATATCTGAGCCCTGCAAGCTCACCGGTGTGAGTACTGGTGATTTCCGCCGGGGGTCAGTCACCATGTCTTTTGTCTTGCTGGTGTTCAGGACCAGGTGATTTTTCTCACACCATTCCACAAAGTCAGTAATAACCCCCCTGTATTCCCCCTCACCCCCCGATACACATCCAACAATAGCGGTGTCATCTGAGAACTTTTGTAGATGACACTGGTGGGAGTTGTACTTGAAGTCCGACATGTAGAGGGTGAACAGAAAGGGGGAAAGCACCGTCCCCTGGGGTGCCCCCATGCTGCAGACGACCACGTCCGACACACAGTCATGCAGTGCCTGACAAACTGAGGTCTGTTTGTGAGGTACAGTAGTTAATGATCCATGCAGACAGGTGCTGGTCCACACCTGACCTCTCCAACTATGGGCCTTTTTTGTTTATTAACTGAGTCACTTTTCTTAGTGTGAATACTACTGCATACTCAAAACCTGCTTAGAAGCAGTAACGTGGAAATGGAGAAAAGTTTAACATTTTACTCAGTACTATTTTCAAATGAACTTTTAACATAAACATACCACAATGAAGACCTATGATACAGTATTTTAAAACACTTATGACAGCAGAGTGTTTTAACTGCAGAACAGGTATTTTGACAATATTATGTTCTCATAGATACACTCACCAGCCACTTTATTAGGTAAACCTGTGTAATTGTAGGTTGACACAGTGGGGTGCTGGTTAGCGCTGTTGCCTCACAGCATGAAGGTTCCAGGTTTGAGCCCCAGTTGAATCAGGCCTTTCTGTTTGGAGTTTGCATGTGCCTGCATGGGTTCTCTCCGGATACTCTGGCTTCCTCTCACAGTCCAAAAACATGCAGCTTAGGTTGATTGGTGACTCTAAATTGTGAGCGTGAGTTGTGCTTGTTTGTCTACATGTTGGCCCTGTGATAGACTGGTGACCAGTCCAGGATGTACCCCACCTCTCACCCAATGTCAGCTGTGATTGGCTTCAGCCCCCTGTGACCCTATTCAGGAATAAACAGTATAGATAATGGATGGTTGTACAAATTAATGCAACCCTTCCTGTAATATTCTATCCCTGATGTTTTGTTGTCTTATTTTGTAGGATACTTCATGATTTTTACCATCTCACCAGCTCCAGCTTCACATCAGCAAATGAGCATTCTGAGACTGGTTACAGGACCTGTAGTCCAGTCCTTTCTTTTTGCCAGCCTAGTGCTTGCCATCTGCTGATCCACAGGGCTGTTCTTCCATCTCCTGTTACCTGTTCTCTGGGACCGATCTCAGTCTGCCTGTAAATTGTTTCCTGACCAATACCCTGTCTTACTTGGAATCTCCATCTGCCTGGCACTTGCTAGTCAGCAGTGCTCACCAGTTGCCTCCTGTTCTTTTTCCAGACATGAGTTTACCAGGTCCATACCCTGCCTGTTTAGTCTCCTCTCCTGTTCAGTTTCACCTGTGTCAACCTGATAATTATTGTCTGGTTTAAGTTTTATTTATTTATTTATGGCCTCCATTTGTTTACTTATGTTCTGCTTCATTATTTTTCTGACTAAGCTTCGTGCATTTTCAGGTTTTGACAGCTGAAGATGACTGTGTATTTTTCTGGGCTATTAACATTTTTGTTTGGTCACTTAAGACATGGCGGACTTGAATTTTTCTTACTTGATTACTACATGCCATGCTTTTTAGTGTTGGCTCCTATCCCCATTAAAAGCCTATGGTATCCTCTGTGTGTAATATATAACTTGTAACCTAGCCTCCTGTGTGACTCACCTGTTTTGCTCTGCTTCCTTGCCATTACCTACCTCCTGCCACAGTGCTCTGGGTGTGCCTGTTCTTAGTTGCCAAGCACAGTGGGACTTGGCCAATACATGGATTGGAATCTGCTTGGTAACTTCTAGTGGAGATCTGTAATGCAAACACAACTCTGTTGCCCATGTTCTGAATTATCATTATTACACCCTGGACAACTTCCCATTTCATCCATCTTCTCAGTCAGATGCCTTCTTCCTGTTTTCTCAGTTCTCACCACCTCTACCATTGTCCTGAACTGTCAGCCTTGAAGATACTGTCATTAAATCCTTTTACAATTTCTAACCTGTCTGTTGCATCTGGGTCCTACCATAACCCCAGTCCTGACACTTCTGCCCTAACATCTGTGTTAATGAAGCTCAATGTTTCAGTTTTTGTTGAAACTGTCAAATGTATAACTTGTTTATTATTGAGGTCATAGTGGTCATAGGTGCTGTTGTACTGAACTACATTATAGTCAGAGGTGTTCAAATATTCTGACCCTCATGTACATAGCTGGGAGGACAAACAGAGATGCCTCTAAATATAATGTAGTCCAGTACAACATGACCTCAATAATAAACAAATTTATGAAAAATTCACCCAAAACAGAAACATTTTGAGCCTCATAAACATAAGGTGGAAGTGTTGCACTGAATTGCATACAATTGTACAGGTGTAACTAAAGTGGCCAGTGAGTGTACATGACATTGCAAAGGAGAAACTACAGCAAGCTCATATTCAAGATTCAATGTGTGTATAGTGTCCATAGTAGGCAGTTCAGTCCCAATGATCGTCTCTGCAGTCTTTATGACCCTTTGAAGAGCCTTCCTCTCTGCCTGTGTGGTGTTACCATACCAGACTGTGATGCCAGTAGTGAGGACGATCTCTACCAGTCCTCTATAAGGGTGAGAGGGTGGCAATTTCACCCAGCTTTTCTTAGCTGCCTGATGAAGTAAAGCCGCTGCTGGGCTTTCTTCACTGTGGCAGATGTGTTCAGTGACCAGCTCAGGTCAGATGTCACCTGCAGGCCCAGGAACTTGTGGCTGTCAGCCCTCTCCACCTTAGTCCCTTTGATGGTCAGAGGCAGCAGAGGGGAGGGGTTCTTCCTGAAGTCTACTATTATTTCTTTTGTCTTGTTTATGTTGAGGATGAGGTCATTCTCCTCTCCATAAACAAGAATGTAGTTCACCAAGCTTCTGTAGCCAGCCCCCTTTGATGAGGCCCAGAATGGTGGTGTCATCAGCATATTTAATGATGATGGTGTTCTGGTTGGAGACAGAGGCCCAGAATGGTGGTGTCAAGAGTTTGGGGCTGAGATTGCAGCCCTGCAGCGAGCCTGTACTGATTGTGAGCTCAGCAGACACCCTCCCTCCCATTCTGACCACCTGTGGTCTTTCAGCCAGGAAGTCCAGAATCCAGTTACAGGTGGGAGTTGGGACACTGAGGTCTGTCATCTTCCCAGTCAGCCTGCCTGGGGGAATGGTGTTGAATGCAGAACTGTAATCCAGGAAGATCATCCTAGCATACGTACTGCTGTTGTCCAGGTGTTTCAGGGTATGGAATAAAGCCAGAGCCGTCACGTACACTGATCTGTTGAGGCGGAGTTTGGGCAATAGGCAAACTGGAGGGGGTCTACAGTGCCCGGGCCCATGTGGTTAACGTGTGTGGACCAGTTTCTCTAAGCACTTCATGGCGACTGATGTGAGCCTGAAGTCATTCAGAGTGGATGTGTCTGATGTCTTATAGGGACTGGTATGATAATGGATTTTTTAAAAATGCGAGGAACTACTGCTTAGGTTAAAGACAGGTTGAAGATGTCTGTATACACACTAGCTAGATGATCCCCACCGGCTCTCAACACTCTAGGGGACACTGTCTGGTCCTGCCGCCTTTATGGGGGTTTACCTGTCTCAGGTCCTTGAGGACATGTGTGTGCATCACCTGAAAAGTAGTGTCCCCCAGGTCGCAGGGGGATTTTGAGGGGGTGTCTGTGTTCAACCTGCCAAACCTTGCATAGAAGTTGTTGAGGCTGTCTAGGAGGGTGGCGTCCTGGGGGGCTGTGTTTGTTGATTTGTTCCTGTAGTTTGTGACTGCCAGGATTCCCTGCCACATACTGCACATGTAGTTATTCATATAGTAGCTCTCCAGTTTTTGGAAGTATGCTCTTTTTGCAGCTCTGATGGACTTCTGTAGCTCGTACCGGGCTTTCCTGTACTCTGCTCGGTCCCCTGACTTAAAAGCCTCTCATCTCTTCCTGATTTTCTCTTTTATATCCCTATTAAACCATGGTTTTTGGTTGGGGAAAACACGCCCTGTTTGAATTGTTACTTAGGTTGAAAGAACAGATTGTAATAAAATCAATTTATGGGTATGAATCTAGTTGACTAATTACTCTTTAGAACAGAGTGGCTGCAGATATTTGTGTTCAGCTTGAATGTTAAGCACTGTTTGAACAGCACTTGAATCATCATACAGTATGTATTGCTGCTGTTCTGATGGCACTGTTTAATTTACATCTTCCAGATTTGAACTGAGCTGATGGTGGGATCCTGCAAAATGTTTATGACTGTGACATAACAAACCTTTAATCTTAGCTCTGTAATTTGGCCTAACATTTTCAAGGTGCACAGCATTAAAAAGATTTGAATATTGTAATTGATTTTTCTTTTACCTTCCTTTAAAATGATAGCTGGACACAATGTGCAAGGTCTATTTTTTATTTGACTATTTGTAATTGAAACTAGACATCATGCCAAGCCTGGTGATCATATCAGTTTAAACATATTGTCCAGGTTCATCAGTTTAGAGAGCTGCTATGTTGCTGCCCCCTCGACTGAACTGCATCTAGCAATGTCAAGGTACACAGGTCTAAGTTAGAGCAACCTCCCCCTTTCTCTACTGTTTTTCCCCTCTCTTTTCAGCCTGGTGTTGTTTCACCCTGGGAGAGTGAAGCATTAATAACAGCTGGCTGAGGCAAGGAGTGTTCTGTAAAGCAGGTCCTCGGCTTTAATGGCAGGGCTGTTTGCTCTCCTGGACCTGCCGGCTTGGGGGGTTCATTGAGATTCCATTTGAGGCTACAGGGAGTGGTTTTGTTGCAGCCCCCCCTTCATTTGCCTGACACTCACATGGGGATCTCTGTAAATTGGCTCTGTCATAGCAGACAATTTTTGAGATGTGAAGTAAATTAAACATGTAATCACACAGGAAGCGTTGCCGCAGGTTCCCGAGACTTGACTCACGTTGCAGGTGTCCAGAGGTATCTCACTAAATTGCTTTTATTCTTCGTTACCTTCTATCTTTACCTGAGACTCATTATTGTTAAATTACACACCACCATTTACTTTCCTGCCACATGAAAAAGTTGATGTGCTGACCTTTAATGATGTCAGGGCCTTGGCTATAAATGTAAACTCTTGTGATGTAACACTCAACTCTGCTGTTCAACAGGGATATTTACTTCACAGCCATTTGTGCAATAGAGCTCGTTGGGACAGATATTTTACTGCAGCCAGTTTTATTATTAGTTTTCTCTAATAATGCTATTATAAGCTGCCAAGCATGGAGAGTGGACATTTTGACCAGAGTGCACACAAAAATATGATGACAAAGTATTCCAGGCAAGGTAAGTTTAACCTAATAAGGTTGATTAGGTTTGATATCTTACCAGCTGATAACAAATCTATTGTCATTAATGAAAGAATGTGTGCACCTAATTTGTACCATACACATTTTCTCATATTGGTCTCTTGGTTTGCAGTGTATTGGTCATGTGGTTACTTATTTAATAGATTTTATTTATTGTGGGTTGCTTTATTAGACTGCAAGAATATTCAGCACAAAGCAGATTAAATGTTGACAAATATTTGAGCTTTATGATAATATTTCACTTAGAAATTTTAACTAATTAACAGATTCAGATGAACTTGACCAGACAGTCATCTAACCATCTTCCAACATATTTTGCTAGATCAATTTTAAGTCAGATGTAGGAATCCTAAAACACATTTTTTTCTTAATAACATACCATACTCTTCAACATCCTGCAGAATATAAGCCACTCATGACCTGTATCATTGAAACCAAAGATGCTGTTTTATAGTATTTAGATAGAGATAATGAACACTTTGGGTTTTTTTTCCACTCTGTCATTTTTATGTAATTTGTTTGTTTCTCTAATTAAAAAAAAAAAACTACAATTTTGCAAGATTATGTGAAACTTTCAGGAAATACTTATGTTTAAAAATGTATAAAATAAGAGCCGTTAGGCAATGGATTAATTTTTGATAAAGGTTCAATAAAAAGTCATCTGCTCGCTTTATTCTTCTGTGCTGTTTCAGTATCAAACCTTTGCTTCTTATTTGAATAGTAAAACACTGCAGCCATGTCACAGACTTTGACGAGACCAGGCTGGAATTTTATGCCTCTTTTGCACACTCTTCTCCTTGCTCCAACATCTCTTACTTCTGCTTTGTGATTAAACCATTGTATGCTGTCTCTTCCCATTTTCATGTTGCAGCTGAAGGCCCAGTGAAATGCTGTTGGCAGTACACTGGCCGGTAGCACTTGAGTAGAGGAAACAGCGACGACAGAGCAGCACATGCTGAAAAATTAGGTTCCTGCCTCACAATTCAGTGGTGGGAGTTGATATCATCAGGCTGCAGTTGGCTATCAGGCAGGTAATACCACCCACTGACTGTAATCGCTAATGAAGCTACTATTGAGTTTATAATATGCTAAATGATGCGGACTGCACTCCAGATAAACATGTCCCCAATAAACGATTTGGTTGGTTAATTGCACTCTGCCAGTGGCCTGTTAATAGAGTCACGGCTCTGATGAAAGGGTTAACTCTTTTTCTGAAGCATCCTCTCACTGGCTCATTGCGCTCTCATTTCTACAGAGATCTCAGCATTCCCTTGGTTATCAGTGTACTGAGAAAGAAAACCTAATTAGACAAAAAAAAGCCTTTTTTCTCATTTCCTAATTAGGTCCTTAACATAATTAGCAGGTGATGTTAATAACCCTCTTTTAAAAGCTATTAAAAGGATGTTTGGGAGCAAGTGGTGGAGAGGAGTTGGCCTGTGGTCAGTCAGGCGGCCCCTCTGAGGTCTTTAGTGAGTACAGTTCATCAGTACTGGAGAGCCACTGCATTAGGACTTTGGCCTCACTGGAGACCCTGTTAATACAGAGCAGTGTGTCTCTTTGGCCATTAGAAGATATTACAGCACACATGTATGAACACCAACTTGGACTGGACTTGGGTTTTCCAAATTACTGGACCAACATCATGTCAGGGAACAGATTTATTTGTTTGTATTACAAACCAGCCTATATGTTCTTATATGAAAAAGGAGAAACTGCTCTGATAATCTGTAATCTGGTAGCAATTCAGGTGTAAAGGATCATAACAATGGTGTTGGATGTTTTAACTCATTTACTATTCATTTTACATTGCAGCTACTGTGCTTTATATATTTGGGTGTATTTTGTATACAGTTTTAGGCATTCATTGATTTCCATTTATTTCAAAAAGAAAGTATATTAGCAGCCTCTTGAAACTTAATTGAGTCATGTAATCATCACGACCAAGATTATGTCTGCATTCATATTTGTCACTTTTATTAGTGTTTTGAAGAAATGCAGTCTAGATCAAACCATATTAAAAATACATTTATCAAGCAGAAAGTGTGACAAATGTAAATGCAAATGTAAGTATCAGTGTTTATTGATCTGTTTTTATTCAGTGATGTACAGTATTGAAATTAATATTGTCACTCACTGTATTGGACTTAGTGCTTTAATACCTGCTTTCATGTGGCATGTAAACATGTATAAAATAATACAAGACAAAACTATAAAAACAGAGCAGAAAGTACACCTAGCTACATCAGCTAAAGCTTGCACACATATTGCTATAGTGATGGTGTAAAGGCTTGTTTATTTATCTCTTTTTTTCAGCATAATAGTCCAAATATAGGTTCTTCATTCTAAAAGAATAGAATTCTGGGGGAAACACTAAACAGTAGTCATAAGCTGGAGTTGCATTGTGTGTATGTGGATCAGCATCACACACCACCAGGGGGCATTGTGTATTCAGTATTGCACCTAGAAAATTACCAGAGACGCAAAACAGGGTGCATTGTCACTAACTGGCCTCCAGTGAAATATTGTTGACAGGGCTCAGGCAAGTGCAGTGGGTTCCAGTGAACAGTCTGTGCACTCTGCTGAGGAGGAGGAAGATGAGGAAGAGGCTGCCGCCGACCAGAAGAGCCCAGTCCTTGTCTTTAATTAAGTATCTGAAACATCAATTTAAATGTAAATATCAGCGGTGCAGCACCACTCATGCGTAAATTAGAGGGTTGGCCCAGCCACGTTTCTCTCTCTCTCTCTCTCTTCCAAGTCCCTTGCTCACTTACACTGACATCTGCTCACAGCTGCTTGGGCTGTCCCCCCTGCACACACAGACACACACACACACACACACACACACATATGCACAAAATTTTACAGGCACACTTTTACTGCTGAAGCTTTAAGTTGTTGCTGCTTGTTTTGTTATGTTTAATCTGCTTTAATCATCTGTTATCAAGTAGAATGGTTTCAACAGTGGCCACTTTATAATCACCATTCATAGCCCAGTATATCATATACAGTGGGTTTGTGATTAAGGAGCTTTGGAAGGTATTCTGGCTCCACTAAGTATTGCACAAAGCAAAATGTAGGTAGTTTCACTAACAGTCAAATGTTTGGACACAATTTTCCATTCAATTCAGTGAGAATGTGTGCCCAAACTTATGAATGCTAGTCTATGTTTCTGTTAAATTTTTGTGCAAGTTTTAAAACTGTATTTATCCAGGTCTTTTACATTCAGAATGGGTTAAATGGCTATGTGTAATGTGAAGGGTTTTGCATGTGGTAACAAGGTCATAGTCAGGGTTCTAGATATGAGGTCACAAGTCCAAGTCACCCCAAAACTCTGGTGTGTAACCACCTGTGATAGAAGTATTCATGTATATTTAAGTAAAAGTATCAATATCACAGTGTAAAAATACTGTTACAAGTAAAAGCCCTGCATTCATAATGTTACTTAAGTAAAAGTTTTAGTATCAAAATGTACTTAAAGTTCCAAAAGTAAATGTACTAATTTTGTTCACATTAATGTACAGTATATCCTAGTATTGAATTATAATTATTGATGCATTATTCAGTGCTGCTCCTGTCCCTGTAAGTAACTAGCAAGCATCCATTCATCCATTATGTGTACTGCTTATTCCCAAATAGGGTCGTGTGTGTATGTGTGAATAGGGGGGTGGGGGGAGATGGAGCCTATCTAAGCTGGCACTGGGCGAGTGCGCAGGGTCCACCCTGGCCAGTCTATCACAGGGCTGGCATGTAGACAAAAAAACCACACACACTCCTATTGGCAATTTAAAGTCACTAATCAACCTAAGCTGCATGTCTTTGGACTGCGGGAGGAAGCCGGAGTATCCGGGGAGAACATGCAGTCTCCACGCAGAAAGGCCCTGGGTCGCCCTGAGCTCAAACCCAGAACCTGCTGTTGTGAGGCAACAGCACTAACCACATGCCCCAACTAGTAGCTGAACTTATCAAATAAATGTAGTGAGTGCAAAGTAAAATATTTTCCTCTGCAATATAGTGAAGTTGAAGTATGAAGGTGGGTAAATGTACTTTGTCACTTTCCCCTCTGGTAACCACAATACTTCCCATTAACTAAATGAAAAAATATTGTGACTTTTAGCACTTTTGCACAGTATTTTATGTGCAAACTGAAAATTGGCTTAAAAAGAGGTGGACATAAACATACACATTCAAAATATACTGACAGGTAATGTACAAGGCAACATTTTTTTTCCAACTTATTATAAAGGAATGATTAAAGTGTGTATGAACAACACAGGAGCTTTTATTTGAATGTAATTTATTCTTGTCCTCAGGAACTAGTTTTGGACAAAAGAACCTTTACTCAAAGTTCACTTATTTCTAAAGCCTTTAAATCTCATCTCATGCCTTTCATCAGTAATTTTTACATGTGAGAGCATGTGTGGACCACAACCTCTAGACTGAACTGGATACTAACCCCCAAATATCCCCATATCTAGATGACAAGACTGTGACTGGAAACCTGTGATGTGAAACCAAGCTTTAAAATTCCCTGTTCACACAAACACAAGCCTACAGTACATGTATGCAACCAGTCGCAGGGAATACCCCCCTATGATTACTGTGGCTCAGATGTGTTTATAGCTTTGTGTGTGTGTGTGTGTGTGTGTGTGTGTGCGCGCGCACACTTGCTTGCACCACTAACTGCCCCTTCCGCTTGCTTGCTCTGCTACTGGAGGCACCCAAGTGGTGCAGCTGGCCTTTAGCAGTCTGTCTGCTGGCACATCAGGGCACAGCTCATTAAGGAAAACCTCCTCCAATGGAAGTGAGAAGGGAGGGACGATATAATAGAGGAGAGGAGGAGATCTCTTCTTACGACCCCCCAAGAAGTCCCTCCCATCTCGCTGCTCTCACAGAAGGGGTGAGCAGAGGCCACTTCACAGTGGTCACAGAGAAAGATGTTGGTCTGCATCACCTCACTAACCTCAAGTGGAGCTGACCAACCAACTCAGATTCAGTCATTCAGTAAAGAAATGAGCTGGGAGAATGGAGGAGGTGGAGATGGAGAAAAGTCTGACAGTGTGTCCAATGTCTGCCTTTTGTGTATTCTGCCTGAATTTCGATCATGGTATTACACCCTGGTGTAATGCTTTGGGAAGCTCCGTTCAATCTGTATCCTGCTGATGGGTTGTTAACTGTGGCTGAAGGAATTAGGATTGACATATTCACTCTGCAGAACAATGTAGCTTTTAAGTAGCATCATCTCCACTCTGTATGGCTCTACATGTATGAGAATGTGCTAATCGGTTAGACAGCATTAATCTCAAGTAAGAGATTTTAACAGGTCGGCACATTTCCATAGGATTTTTCTCTGTTAGAGCTGTTAAAACCTGACCTCCAGAGCAGGGCTGAATGTTGAATTAGTGCATGTATTCTGCCAATAAAGCTACCATTCAAAATAACTGTTCTTTGTGAAATATAGTGTCTTACAATAGGGAGCAATGGCCTAGAAGCCATTTACATTCTGATTATTAAAGCATTCATAATGGTATTGGACACCAGGGAACCCAGGTCAGTGCTGTTAAACTAACTGATTCCTCAGTGGTCATCTCTAGTTAGTAAAATAGGATTCTCATTATGTACATTATGTACATTTTGATACACCTGTTTAAATGTACCATATGGAGTTTTCCTGTAAACAAAATAAAATGTTAGTGTTACTCAGAAAAAGACTATGTATCTTTGAGTTTTAACAAATGTGTCCAGTGTATTTCCTTCCTCCTAAAACACCACCAAAGCTGAATTTTAAAAGTATTCTAACTTCAGCATTTTTTACATTCATATTTATTAGCTTGTAGTCTTCCTTTTTCCTGTCATAGCA
This sequence comes from Monopterus albus, assembly GCF_001952655.1. Taxonomy (NCBI): domain Eukaryota; kingdom Metazoa; phylum Chordata; class Actinopteri; order Synbranchiformes; family Synbranchidae; genus Monopterus; species Monopterus albus. Next base: position 229,044 of record NW_018128286.1, read on the forward strand.
GTATACTGTATATTGACTTGTTACCGCCTGTAGATCAGTAGAATAGTGGGAGACCATTGGTTGTGCTGTGCATCATATCACTCATTTGTAGCCTGCAGAATCATTCAATATGAGGCTTTTCAGTCTGATGATTTTAGGGGCCCTGGATACCAAAGTCCAGTAGCACATCATAGGCATAAGGAAGCTAAACCTGCTTAACCTAACCTAAACCATATTGTAATTGCTGAAAACAATTTTTGTATATTTGTTTTTATTCTTTAAAAATAATGACTGTAATCCGATGAATCATCATAGCTTAAGTATTAAAACTAACGGCACATAGAGGTAGATAGTATCAAAAATTGCGGTGCCATTAGATACAGTACTTGTACTGTGACCACCACTGTAACCAGGATGTCATACATTTCAGAGCTAACTGCTAAAATGCAACACCTCGAAAGCCAGGTGAGCCCTTCCAGTCAGTGAGATTTGTGGCATGGATCCAACTGACTGGTAACCTTGTCCTAGTGCTGATGCCCACTGGCAGACAGCTGCAGCTTGTGCTTTGGAGGACCACCCTTGCCATGGTGAGTAATTGTTCTGTCATCGCGCCATACACCTACAGCTCTTTGCTGGCTGGCATGGCTCCCTGTGCCCATTCTTAGTCAACAGGATTAAGCTTGCTTAGTGTGAGCTCTCTGGGATCACCTATACTCCATATTGTACATGTACTCACAGTGTTTGCTCACCAGTTTGACTACAACAGCATGTTTTTTCCTCTCCTCCTATTCCTTTTGTATGAATGTGGTTCCCTTGAGCAGAGAGAAGAGGATTGAAAGGTTGCAGAGGCCAAATCACATCCAGGCCTAAATGGAAGACCCGAGTTAATTTGCCATGCCATTTATGAATTGGGATTCATTTAAAAAGACTAAAATTATCTGATGCACTGTCAGATTTTTACTGGTTTTCATAAACTGGTAAGGCCTAATAAAAAGCCCAGTCAAACCAGCAAATCCCAAGACTGCCCCTTTGTCCATTGTTTTTGTTTTGCATATTCAACAAAACAATGAAACACAGGCCTAGAAAAGACAATGATAAGACACACATCACAACAGGAAAATAGACAAAAAGAAAAAAACTGCAACATTTAACTAAACATGGCATTTCAGAAAACTGCATTTTTAGAAAACACTGGGCCTCATTCACTACTCTCTTCCTAATTCTTTACTTAAAGTGCCCATGGCATTTCCAGCTATTTAATGTTTAATCTTGGGTACCTCTAGATTAGCTTTGCACCCCTCATAACTCCAAATAGTTTGTAATTTTTTCAGAATGATAAAACCTGAGAGCCTTTTCCTAAAAACGAGAGGATAGTTCATGAACGTGCATAACTCCTGCTGTGGGTGTTGTATCTAAAGTGGACAGGGAACCTCAAGGGTGTTATCACATTTTCTACACTGCTTAGTCCCGAACGAGGTCACGGGGGTCACTGGAGCCAATTCCAGCTGGCATCGGGTGAGAGGCGGGGTACACCCTGGACAGGTCGCCGGGCCAACACGCAGATCAACAACCACACGCACACGCACTCCTACGGGCAATTTAGAGTCACCAATCAACCTAAGCCGCATGGCTTTGGACAGTGGGAGGAAGCCAGAGTACCCGGAGAGAACCCACGCAAGCAGGGGGAGAACATGCAACCTCCGCACAGAAAGGTCACGAACCCCAGAACCTTCTCGCTGTGAGGCAACAGCACTACCCACCGCGCCACTCTCAAGGGCATTAATTAATTTGAATTTCTCCTCTATAGATACGTAGGTAATGGTATATATATCGATGAAAAGAGATTTGTAACACTCTAAACAAAGTGGGTAATTGAGAAACCCCATATTTTAACTGGTATAATGCAGACATATACAATATGTTTCAATTAGCTCGAAGTCCAAAACATTTGGTTTCCTGTTATCTGATTAGTTTCCAAGGTAATGAAACATAGGAATGCAAAGGGAACCTCCCTTATCTCCACACAAGGATGTGAACAGTGCTATAAACTGACCTAGCACACACTCTCTTTTGGATAAAGAAATGTCTTTAGAAACTTTGTTAACCAAGAGTTGTGTGCAGTATCCATTAGAAGGTTGAAATGCTTGAGTCAAGCTTATGATGGACATACATAACTAGTTACTAGTCGTCTTCCTTAAAGTTCTTATAACAGTAGAATGATTCCGAAAGTTACATTAATGTGAACCAAATGTATAAATGAAAACTAATACATGATTATTATTTCAGATGCTTGGCAAATCAACTATCACCAGAGATTTTGCTAATCCTGACATCCTAGCTCCTCAGTACTGCTCAACAAGTTACATAGGAAATTTCTTTATTTTAATGATTGTGTGCTGATAATTGATTGTTTGGTAAAGGTTACAAAGTCTTTACAAAGTTACCCATTCCTTTCTTTCAACAGAATGATCCACATATTGTATGTTTCCTGTCAAACTATTTGTTGCTTAAGATTGTTATTTTGCCATGGTGGAAGAAATTTAATTCTTGAAAGATTTTCTGATCCAAACTTGTAGATTGGGCATGAACTGTTCTCCACTACACCTTCCAAGAACCAATCAGAAACCATTGCCATAGCTATGAAAATCTTTGCCAGTCAGAAGACTTGGGACTGCGGACTCCTGAGCCAATCAGATTAAGACTGCTCAGGCTGGCTGGCACATGCCAGTGCTAAGTTAATACCACTCCTTTGTCTCAGATTCACTTCAGAAGAAGAAAGTTCACGGAAAGAGAAAACAGAAGAAAGAAAGAAAGTTTGTTCAGCAACAGAGAATGAACAAGAAAACTTCAAGCCTCCTTGTGTCCCTTGTCTGCATGTTTTTAGGTCCAGTCCATTTTTGGATTTCGGTGTGGAATGCAACAAATTTGGCTTTTTTTCTCTGCTTTTTTGTGTTGTTCCAATGAAAACAAAAAAAGTAAAAATAAAAATAAACTTGAGAATACAAAATAATTTGTGACTGCAACAGTTTTCTGGGAGAAGTGGTGCATTATCTGACAGAAATGCAGGGGTGCCAGTATTTTAGGCCATGACTGGATATCCTGAGGCTGACTGGGGAATGTTGCTGTCAGACAATAATTGTGTCTGAGGGAAGACTGACTTTGTTGTTTGTCTTAACTAATATAGTTTCTGTATATGAAGATACTTGTACAATTGAAGTCTGAGGTTTACATAAACTTAGGTTGAAGTCATTAAAAGTGATTTTTTTAATCACTCCACAGATGTTTTGGGAAGTTGGTTAAGATGTACTTTATGAAGGAACAGTTGCTTCCTGATATTATTTCACTTATAATTCACTATATCACAATTCCAGCGGGTCAGAAGTTTACATATAGTCAGTTGACTGTGTCTTTCAAAAGTTTGGAAAATTCCACAAAACGTCATGTGTTTAGAAGCTTCTGATAGGCTAATTGACATAATAATAATATTAATGAGCATAAAACTGAGTGTGCGTTATTTTGTGATCTGGCGAAATTTGCTGCTTTTAACCACGACTAGGCCCCCTGCCTCGTTATCTGAAGATGACTATAAAAAAACCTATGGGTAATGTTTGACAATGACTTGAGCTTTGACAAGCAGATCAACTTGGCCATAAAATCTAGTTTCTTTCACCTGAGGTTGTTAAGGAAAGCCATTTCTTTCTTTTAATGATTTTGAGATTGCAATCCATTCTTTTATAACATCTAGACTTGACTATTGTAACACATTATACCTTGGTGTTAATCAGTCATCTCTCACTCCTCTCCAAATGGTGCAAAATGCTGCAGCTCGTCTTTTAACAGGTACCAGGAAATTTGACCATATAACCCCGGTACTGGCCTCTCTTCACTGGCTTCCAGTCCATTTTAGAATTCACTTTAAGCTATTGATTTTTGTTTTTTAAAGCTCTGAATGGTTTGGCACCGCCCTACCTCGCTGAGTTGGTGAGGTGGCGTGAACCTACAACATTGCTCAGATCTTCAAGCCATTTTCTTTTGAGGTTCCCAGGCCAGATACAAATGTTGGGGTGACCGTGCTTCTACTATTGCAGCTCCTAAATTGTGGAATATTTTACCTTCCAATATTAGATCAGCTACAGAGTTGATAACTTTTAAATCATTGGTTAAAACATATTTGCTTTGGCTTTTAATACATAGTATTGTCTGATGCTTCTTCCTTGTAACTGTTGATTCTGTGTAGTTCATGTGTTTATGTTCCTATATTGTTTAATTCCTGTATTGATCTTATTTACTTTAGTTCTTACCTTGTCATTGTAAAGTACTTTGGTCAACCAGTATGTTAAATCAAAATTTAAACTGGCCATATTCCCCCATGCTGTCCACCCCAAAGAGACCCCAAATTGCATGCCCCAGCTGCTGGGGACAAGGCAGAGCATCCCCTACACAACTCCTTGTTTGTTGATAGTGGAGAAAAATGAATGGATAAATAAGGCAGTTTGTTAAAAAAAGGATAATTATAATAATGAAATAATAATAAATACAGTGCCTTGCAAAAGTATTCGGCCCCTTGAACTTTGCAGCCTTTTGCCACATTTCAGGCTTCAAACATAAAGATATAAAACTGTAATTTTTTGTGAAGAATCAACAACAAGTGGGACACAATCATGAAGTGGAACGAAATTTATTGGATATTTCAAACTTTTTTAACAAATAAAAAAACTGACGAGCTCAGTGAGGTTGGATGGAGAGCGTTTGTGAACAGCAGTTTTCAGTTCTTTCCACAGATTCTCGATTGGATTCAGGTCTGGACTTTGACTTGGCCATTCTAACACCTGGATATGTTTATTTGTGAACCATTCCATTGTAGATTTTGCTTTATGTTTTGGATCATTGTCTTGTTGGAAGACAAATCTCCGTCCCAGTCTCAGGTCTTTTGCAGACTCCATCAGGTTTCCTTCCAGAATGGTCCTGTATTTGGCTCCATCCCTCTTCCCATCAATTTTAACCATCTTCCCTGTCCCTGCTGAAGAAAAGCAGGCCCAAACCATGATGCTGCCACCACCATGTTTGACAGTGGGGATGGTGTGTTCAGGGTGATGAGCTGTGTTGCTTTTACGCCAAACATAATGTTTTGCATTGTTGCCAAAAAGTTCGATTTTGGTTTCATCTGACCAGAGCACCTTCTTCCACATGTTTGGTGTGTCTCCCAGGTGGCTTGTGGCAAACTTTAAATGACACTTTTTATGGATATCTTTAAGAAATGGCTTTCTTCTTGCCACTCTTCCATAAAGGCAGATTTGTGCAGTATACGACTGATTGTTGTCCTATGGACAGAGTCTCCCACCTCCGCTGTAGATCTCTGCAGTTCATCCAGAGTGATCATGGGCCTCTTGGCTGCCTCTCTGATCAGTCTTCTCCTTGTATGAGCTGAAAGTTTAGAGGGACGGTCAGGTCTTGGTAGATTTGCAGTGGTCTGATACTCCTTCCATTTCAATATTATCGCTTGCACAGTGCTCCTTGGGATGTTTAAAGCTTGGGAAATCTTTTTGTATCCAAATCCGGCTTTAAACTTCTCCACAACAGTATCTCGGACCTGCCTGGTGTGTTCCTTGTTCTTCATGATGCTCTCTGTGCTTTAAACGGACCTCTGAGACTATCACAGTGCAGGTGCATTTATACGGCGACTTGATTACACACAGGTGGATTCTATTTATCATCATTAGTTATTTAGGTCAACATTGGATCATTCAGAGATCCTCACTGAACTTCTGGAGAGAGTTTGCTGCACTGAAAGTAAAGGGGCTGAATAATTTTGCACGCCCAATTTTTCAGTTTTTTATTTGTTAAAAAAGTTTGAAATATCCAATAAATTTCGTTCCACTTCATGATTGTGTCCCACTTGTTGTTGATTCTTCACAAAAAAATTACAGTTATATCTTTATGTTTGAAGCCTGAAATGTGGCAAAAGGTCACAAAGTTCAAGGGGGCCGAATACTTTCGCAAGGCACTGTAAAATAAAAACAAAAAGTAAGGTGATTTCATTAATATAAATACAATATATACATTTCACATTCTTAAAACAGAAACTAGTGATCCTAACTGACCTAAGACAGGGAATGTTTACAGGATTAAATGTCAGGAGTTGTGAAAAACTGAGTTTAAATGTATTTGGCTAAGGTGCATGTAAACCTCTGACCTCAACTGTATATGATATTACAACCCCAAATCATAAAAAGTTGGGCCAGTATGTTAAATCAAAATTAAAACTGAAAATAGTGATTTGTAAATTACTGGTTTCCTCTGTTACATCGAAAACAACACAGCAGCACGTTATTACAGGTGATTTACACATCACTATTTTCAGTTTTAATTTTGATTTTACATACTGTCCCAACTTTTTCTGATTAGGGTTTGTATAACTGCTCAGTCTAAAAATGTTTAAATATTCCAATATAGATGTGATTTTCTCAGTCACTCTGCTCAAATGAATCTTCCTTTTGTTCTTAGGGCTATATATTACTTGTGAGCTAGCATGTTTAAATAACAAAGCAGCACTTGAATTTTAGCCTGACCTTCCGGATCTTCCATCACTGAATCCTGGGAAATTTCTCCCAACTCGATATTTTGGTATTAAATTGTACCTCGATGCCATTTGTGTCACATTATAAAATGTTAGCAGTACAGAATGTCATTTGGTGGAACAGGGGCATTTGCTTCATAAAATTAATGTAGTTTCCTTCAGGATCTCTGTCTCTTTCTTCAGGCTTGTATTTCATCAAAAATGAAATGCCATTCTACCAGCAGCACCCTTTTGACAACAGCAATATTTAATGAATAGGACTATTATCAACATCTAGGTATTGGTGTATATTTCTTGGTAACGAATATAATGCAAACATGAACGTATGTGGGAGTTCAATTCACAGAGAAATTCTGAGGAATTAACATGCTGTCGTTTCCTTTGGATAACCACAAGATAAGTAACTGCAACATACTCCAACATTGACTTGATAGTGTGTGTTCACCTTACTGTCACAATTATACACATTATTTTAAAGCTTTGTTTTTTTATTGTACATGAAAATGTGCAGTTAATTATTACATATCAGGCATGTAGCCACACATGTGGGAGAACATTTCATTCCAGAAAATGTGCATATATAGTGTTTCTGTGATGTGGGTGAATATATCTGTCAGTTCTCAATAAGAGTGTGCAAATATGTGCTCCATGCACAAGCATACTGTGTATATTTGTACTTCAAGTCAGCAAACATATGCTCTTGTATTTGTCTGTGCATGTGCACCAGCTGGTCTGTGCACTACAGTATCTGGGTGTTTATTCATGTGTCTGTAGGAGGATAATAGTCATCACATGGCCTCAAGTTAATTTCCCATGTAAATAGCACACTACTGTTTAATCACATCAAAACCAGACAGGAATGGAGCACATCTGCAGTGTTAATACATAATGAACTCAAGGTTTTACAAATAAAATACAATATTTTTATAACAAACAAAGAGGAAATAAGATATTTTCAAATTTTATAGAATACAAGGCCTGCTGAAGGGCAATGAAAGCTAATTTACAGTCACATTCCCACCTGAGACTAAAATTCAACTGTCATGTTTCACTCTATCCAGTTTAACCTATTAGCAACGTCTGAGAGCTCTTTGACACTTTTTTGTGCTTTCAGTTGAAGATTTAAGTTCTCAGATCACAATATGAACACCTGAAGAAGTTATTAATGACTTAGGTAATGGGGCACTGCCTTAATAAACCACTGAAGAAAATCTTGTGCTGTAGTGTGTGTGTGTGACGTGGGGGGGATTCACACATTCATAACTGTGATGCAATTTTTTAAACTTCAAGTATATATTTCAGTGTATTGCCTGTAGTGACTGACATTTTTTACAGAACTGGCAAGAACAAACTAGATAAGTTAAAAAAAATTACAGAATATACAGTGGGTATGGAAAGTATTCAGACCCCCTTAAAATTTTCACTCTGTTATATTGCAGCCATATGCTAAAATCATTTAAGTTCATTTTTTTCCTCATTAATGTACACACAGCACCCCATATTGACAGACAAACACAATGTTTGACATTTCTGCAGATTTATTAAAAAAGAAAAACTGAAATATCACATGGTCATAAGTATTCAGACCCTTTGCTGTGACACTCAGGTGCTGTCCATTTCTTCTGATCATCCCTGAGATGGTTCTACACCTTCATTTGAGTCCAGCTGTGTTTGATTATACTGATTGGACGTGATTAGGAAAGCCACACACCTGTCTATATAAGACCCTACAGCTCACAGTGCATGTCAGAGCAAATGAGAATCATGAGGTCAAAGGAACTGCCTGAAGAGCTCAGAGACAGAATTGTGGCAAGGCACAGATCTGGCAAAGGTTACAAAAAAATTTCTGCTGCACTTAAGATTCCCAAGAGGACAGTGGCCTCCACAATCCTTAAATGGACGACGTTTGGGACAACCAGAACCCTTCCTAGAGCTGGCCGTCCGGCCAAACTGAGCTACCGGGGGAGAAGAGCCTTGGTGAGAGAGGTACAGAAGAACCCAAAGATGACTGTGGCTGAGCTCCAGAGATGCAGTCGGGAGATGGGAGAAAGTTGTAGAAAGTCAACCATCACTGCAGCCCTCCACCAGTCGGGGCTTTATGGCAGAGTGGCCCGACGGAAGCCTCTCCTCAGTGCAAGACACATGAAAGCCTGCATGGAGTTTGCTAAAAAACACCTGAAGGACTCCAAGATGGTGAGAAATAAGATTCTCTGGTCTGATGAGACCAAGATAGAACTTTTTGGCCTTAATTCTAAGTGGTATGTGTGGAGAAAACCAGGCACTGTTCATCACCTGTCCAATACAGTCCCAACAGTGCAGCATGGTGGTGGCAGCATCATGCTATGGGGGTGTTTTTCAGCTGCAGGGACCGGACGACTGGTTGCAATCGAGGGAAGGGTGAATGCGGCCAAGTACAGGGATATCCTGGACGAAAACCTTCTCCAGAGTGCTCAGGACCTCAGACTGGGCCGAAGGTTCACCTTCCAACAAGACAATGGCCCTAAGCACACAGCTAAAATAACGGAGTGGCTTCACAACAACTCCGTGACTGTTCTTGAATGGCCCAGCCAGAGCCCTGACTTAAACCCAATTGAGCATCTCTGGAGAGACCTGAAAATGGCTGTCCACCAACGTTTACCATCCAACCTGACAGAACTGGAGAGGATCTGCAAGGAGGAATGGCAGAGGATCCCCAAATGCAGGTGTGAAAAACTTGTTGCATCATTCCCAAAAAGACTCATGTCTGTATTAGGTCCAAAAGGTGCTTCTACTAAATACTGAGCAAAGGGTCTGAATACTTATGACCATGTGATATTTCAGTTTTTCTTTTTTAATAAATCTGCAAAAATGTCAAACATTCTGTGTTTTTCTGTCAATATGGGGTGCTGTGTGTACATTGAGGAAAAAAATGAACCTAAATGATTTTAGCATGTGGCTGCAATATAACAAAAAGTGAAAAATTTAAGGGGGTCTGAATACTTTCCGTACCCACTGTATTTGCATGATTACATTTAAAGAAAAAATGATAAATTTAACAAAACCTTTCTAAATCTAAGAAAGCATTGTTTTCTAGATACACACGTGTGTGTGTGTATACATATATACTGTTTTGAGTGTGCTCAGCTCCATGTTGTGGCCACACCACATGGCCAGCCATTGAACTTCCTGGACTCGTTACCATCTTGGATGAGACCAGCGACCATCGTGCTGTCTGCGAACTTCAGAGGTGTCCCCTGAGGTGGAGTCGGTGTACAGCAGTAGGGAGAGCAAACTTCCTTGGGGGGAAGGGGGGTGCCTGTACCGATCATCAGTGTGCTGGATGTGGTTTTCCCCAGCATCATCTGCTGCTTCCTGGCCATCAGAAAGCTGGTGAGCCTAAAGGCTTCTGTTCCATTATAAAGCCTCATCCGGTTCTTTCAAACCAGGAACTCAGAGGGACGACTCAGACCACTTGAGTATATAAAAAATATAACCGTGCTGGTTTATTCAAAGAGTCACAGGCAAAATTCACATTACACGTCCAGACCTTTCTCACCCCTCTACCTGCGCGCAGGCAGCAACAGGCAAGCATTAACACTCCAAGTCCAGAGATCTTCCAACCCCAGGCTGCCCAAGCAGCCCGGAAGCAGCAAGACCCCGAACTAAGCATTGCTATACAATATTAATCATTTCTGGGCTGTCGAACCGTGACGTCACCTGATATGCCAGCTTGGCAGCTGAGCAGAGCAGTAGACAAAACATGAAGAAAATAATGTGTGTGGCTGTTGTTTTCGTGGTGTGTATCTAAAACAATTTGACATAACATTACACATTAAGACAAATATTATGGTTACTTTTACCGTCATAATAACATTCGTCCCTGACTGCCGCCTTTCTCTGCTTTTAACTAACCTTGCATTTAACAGCCTGAGGAAGACATCCTGGCTACACTAACATTCCTAGACAACAAATCTCTGAATATCTATCTAACTAAAAAATAACCTAACAAGCCCCTGGCAGGTGGGGGCAGGCACAGTGAGCTGGGTCAGTTTAGTGTGAAGATGTCTGGGATGATGCTGAGCTGAACTCCGCAAATAGGATCTGTACTTGGCTCCCTGGGGAATCAAGGTTTTGCAAGAGGTAATACAATGTTGTTATGTTGACTGCATCATCCACTGACCTGTTTGCCCATTAGCCAAACTGCAGGGGGTCTAGCAGGGCATCTAATGTCCTTCAGGTGGGCCAACACCAAAGGACTTCATGACCACAAATGTCAGGGAAGCAGGTCTGTAGTCATTCAATCCACTGATGGATGGTTTCTCAGGGAACAGAATGAAGGTGGAAGATTTGAAGCACGAGCACACTTCACACAGCTCCAGTGATCTGTTGGATATGTGCGAAGAGCCAGCTCATCAGCACAGGCTTTCAGGCAGGAGGGAGTCACACCATCTGGGCCTGATGCTTTCTCCCGATTCTTTTGCTGTTTCCACCATCAGAACCTAACGAGTGGTATAAACCGTACTTTCCTTAACCATCACCAAGCATAGTGGTTGGTACTTGATTCCCGGTTCTTAGTATTACCACCTGAGGGGGCTGAAAATCAGATCCCTGAACACATGTCCAAAGCACGCACATCATAGTGAAAATAAATGCAGAACCCATGAAGTGTGTTACTTGGCTCGACACATTTAGGTAGGTTCCTTTAATGGAACCCCCCCTTTAAACAGGCCATGCACATCTTTTTCACATATTGTGAAGGCTGGAGGCAGCCAGGGGGATGGTGATAGTTGTAGCAGCTGCTGGGATGATGTAGGTGAGGGGTGTTAATGGCTGTTTTTCAAACCTACACTAGAACGTATGTTATTTGCAAATTGATTTTTCTCCACCGAAGAAAAAAGTGGGTAATAGCAGGCATGTCCAAAGTCCTGCCCATGGGGCAATTGCGGCCCGTGTTCAAATTTCCACCGGCCTGCAGCCTCCATCATAAAATCAATAATATGCGGCCCGCCAGCTCATAAGACCACAGTATAAAATACATGCGTACAAAAAAGCTATTTCACCAGAAGATGGCAGTAGACCTGTCTCTGCACTCTCGCCGCATGATGCTTGTGTGATCCTTTCCAGCCCATTTCTAAAATGTAGCTGGAGCTCATTGAGCTGCAGTGTGACGCCGAGTGTCGCAGTCGGCACCAACAGCTCCCTCTTGTCAACTTTTATCGCCAGCTGGATAAAGGCAGGTTCCAAAAGATTCGAACATTTGCTAAGAAAATGCTGAGCTTGTTTGGCTCGACATACTTAAGACATTCCCAGTTATGAACATTAACAAGAACCGCGTGAGGACAAGACTTAAGTGACTCTCACCTGCGTGCACATCAAAACCATCGTTTTTGAGCCAGACCTGGCCTATTTACTGCAGTCGAGATCTCAGTATTACCCTTCACTTTAGTACACGTGTCAGGGAGGTGAAAGTACAGCTCCCGTGAAGGTGTAGGTGTGAACCCGATTAAAGAGCCAGTAAGATGGAATAGTGCAACAAGTTTTAATAATGTCCTCAGGAACAGAGTCAGATATACACAGTATCAGCCTGAAGGGCTTAGGTAGAGAGCAGTACTTAGTTTGGTCCAGG
>NW_018128286.1:253792-257397 GCF_001952655.1 Monopterus albus
AAGTGAATCATTTATTGCTTGCAAAGATGCTTGGTAAGATGATGTCATGGCGTAGGACTGGATAAGTCTGACTTCTTCCTACTCCATTCAAGCATGTACTAGGTATAAGCAAATTGATATTGGAGTGTGTGTAAAAATGTGTGTTGTTATATCAACTGTTGTATATGCTTGAAAGAATAAATCAAATCAAATCAAATCAACACTGGACTTTTTACTGTGTACTTCTGTAGGCCTCCTCTTTGGCACAATGAAGCTGCTTGAGATTTACTATAAACAAGGGCTTGTTTTTGTTGTTGAATGTGCAGAAGGTTTTGGCAGGTACAGACATGTCCTCACAAAAACTGATGTATGATGTCACAGTGTCAGCGAGTTCATGCAGGTCTGTTGTTGCAGCTTCAAAAACAGTTGAACCTGTGCAGTTAAAGCAGGCCTGTATCTCTGACTTTGCCTCCTTGGACCAATGCTTCACTATTTTGACTATAGGCTTTTCAGCTTTAAGTTTATGCCTGTATACTGGGAATAACATCAGAGCATCTGCTGAGGCCACTCTCCTAGTTTAGGAGTCACAGCCCCAAATTCTTTTAGCATCACTGTGACCACTTTGGCCTATGCATTCCACATCCTTTCCAGATCCTCTTTCAGGGTATGGTACTTTTCCAGTTGCTGGTGCCCCTTCCTGTTGTTCTTCTGTTCCTTGTCTATTACCATGATGTCTGGTTGGTCAGCCATTAGCTTCCTGTCTGTCTTGTCTGGCCTTGGCACTTTCTCTGCTTGATCCTCATTTTATGTCTGCTGCTTTGTCATAGATTCTCTCAGCAGTTCGTCTCTGAGTGCCATCTTTTGGATGTACTCCTAGATGCTCTTGATTTCATCAAGGATTGTGGCCTTGACACTTACAAGGCCCCACCCACTGATATATACTGGTGTATAGTCTTTTGATATACAGTACAATAAAGTAGAACTCAGTTAGTTGGGCGGAACTCTCCAAGTGCTGTGAGAGGTTTCCTTGGCTTGCAAGGCAGCCTCCATATCTTCTTTTGGCCAACTCACTATACCAGTAGGGTACATGATGACTGGTAAGGCATTTGTGTTGATGGCTTGAATACTGTTCTTCCCATTGAGCTGGCTCTTCAGGATCTGTTTTATTCTTTGATGGCACTTAAGCATAGCTGTCCTCTTTGCTTGTGATGGTAAGTGGTTCCTCTTCTGGGAGGTTGTTGTGGTCTGCTCGCAGGTCTTGCAGCCAGTGGGCACTGATGTTATGTATTCTCTTTCTCCTCTAGTTTCTTCTTTCATTGTTCAGTGTCTTTTCTTTCTGCCATATGTTTCTCCGGAACTATAAACAAAGGCTGTTCAGTGGCTGCAGGTACACCATGGATAGTTCAGGGAACCCTATGCCTGTCTGGCAATCTTCTTAGCCTAGTTGCTGGTGCCATGAGCCTTTTTTTAGCAGTCTCCTGGGCCTCACATGGAACCAGTAACCTGGACTTATTTTTAATCTTCACACCCTTTTGTAGTTCCACTACCCTACTGGATCTTAATGAGAGAACGCGGGTGGAATGTGGCAATGTCGATATGACTCTCTTAGTTCTTTTCACTTTCATATCAAATCAGAGGAAGCCATCTGTGAAGGTAGGCTACATCTGGAATTATCCTTCTACATTATCCAGTGACAACTGTGGGAGAACTTTTACCCAGGCCCAAACAGGGTCCAGCTCTCACCCACACAGTTCTCTATCTGCTGTAAAGAATTCACTCAAAATTTAAATAGTCTGTTGCAAAATATAAGATCAATAATACCCAAATAGCATCTGTTTACAGTCTATGGTGCAGAATGACTACAGAGTTTGGAACATCCATTTTATAGCTACTCATTGCCCAGGGCTTGCTTCATCCCACCTTTCTCTCTGACTTACTTGGGGATATACTATTATTTCATTCATCAATATAGGTTTCCAAAAAAATAAAGATGACTCCATGTGGCAAATGCAAAACATGCTGACTTCTTCAGGTTCAAATCCAGGTTACATGATTGACATCCCTTGGTTAATAACACATCAAAAAGTTCCTCTTTATGTATCGCCACAGCAACCCTACTACAAGGCTACTGGGCTCATCTCATCTCATTGTCAACTTTCTCACCTCCACCTGTATCACCATTGTCAGCCATGTATACTTTAAAGTAAAACAAATAAAAGCAAAAAAAAAAAAGCACATACATCAAATGAGAACAAATAAAGCAAACTAATTTTCAACATGATAATATATATTACAGATCAATATATATACTGAATATGAATGTGTGTCCAAACTTTGAAAACATAGATCCATTCATCATACTTGTTAGGTATTTTTAGCTAGATAGATATTGGATAGATACTTTATGTATTAAAAATGTTTAGTGGAGATAGGATGTATAGTTAGACTGTTAAATGCTTAGGCATGATTATGAGTTTCTACAGGGTACATCTGGTCAAGGATAACTAGAGAGAAGAGTTGAGGACTGTCAGCAGACAGGGTGTTTAATATTATTATTACGACGTGTATAACTGTAGCCTTAGCCATAATATGTTCTTATGTTTAAGCCACGACATGTACTAGAGGTCGTGAGAACGTTTTTAGTTACACACCACTTAACCAACAGACATACACATTCACACGTTGATTTGCTTCATGTTTTGACTACTGCTAGGGCCAGCTGCAAAGCTGGCAACAGAGACGTCCCGGTTGACGTTTCTGGGTAGTATGGGGCTAGCCCAAACGAGGTGATATAATGTATAGGCCTGGTTGGTTCAGGGTCTTTCATCTTTCATCTGCCTGCGTGCAGTGTGGAAGTGCAAGATACTTGAGCGTGTAATGTTAATTTTACCTGTGATCCTTTGAATAAATCAGCACTGTTTTGAAGTTACTTGGACTGGCTCGTCTCTCAGAGTTAGCAATGGTAATACGAACCATATCCTACATACTTATCAAATGTCACATGCAATCACCAATGTTTCCCCCTAATTTTTCATGTGTCTGAGCATACACACAAACTCCCTGAGAATTCCTTGGACCACTGTGAGCAACATCAGACGTGCACACTGTGGCCACACCAGTATCACACCTGTCCAAAACCTGAGATCATAACAAGTTACATGACTTATTAAAAGAATCAAATTACAGCAGTAATTTCCGTTAGATTACTTTTAGTATAAGTGATTTGGCCCACTTACAATGAAAAAGACAAAAATCTTGTTTTTCATGAGCTGTGTAGTATGTTGTATGTCAGGGTGAGGATCCTGCTCTGGAAGAATTGAGACATGTACACCTTTCAGAGATCAAATTTTGTTCACATTAAAACATTCACATTTTGCACAATGAGATGTGTGCTGTATCACAAGCACATGATACAGTGTAAATTCCTGTAATTCTTTGTCTGTAAAATAATGTATATAATTCAGTGGTGGGCAGTCAGGTCCAGCAAGGCCTTCTCTGCTGGCCTAAACACTATCAGAAGCACTGGCCTACATTTACAACCTAAATTCTAATATTTGTTCCATGAAATTGTATTAATTTATTCTCAACAGTCTATTCTCTTCATTTCGTAGCGTTTCTGTTGGCTG
>NW_018128286.1:257731-279628 GCF_001952655.1 Monopterus albus
GTGGAGAAGATCACCAGGACTCCACTGCCCTCTCTGCAGAGCATTTACCACCACAGGGTGCGTAGGAAAGCTGCCTCCATCCTCAAAGATCCCACCCACCCCCAGCACGGACTGTTCACCTCCCTACCCTCTGGTCGGAGGTTCAGGAGTGTGACATGTAGGACCTCTAGACTGAAAAACTCTTTCTTTCCCTCTGCCATCAGACTCCTAAACAGCTGAGGAGTTTATTACCAGGAAATACGTGATGTATACTGTTTACATTCTCAGTTTGCACATGCATAATTGCACATTGACTGTTGACTGCTGCACATGCTGCTCCCATGCAGCATACATTCTTTGTTATATTCTTATATATTTTATTATATTTCTCCATTTGTCGCTTAAAGTGTCTTAGATTTTGTGTTACTTATTTATCTACTTTATATTGCACTTGTATTTTTTGGCATTCATGTGGACACCAAAGTAAGAATTTCATTGTACAGGGAAACACGTTTCCTAACTGTGCATATGACCAACACTTTGAACTTGAACTTTGAACTAATAAATGACACTAGAATAAGCACAAATCTGATCGGGGACTTCAATTTCACCTTGGTCTGTCCTTCTCACTTCTCCAGTGGATTTAGACTTTGTCCAGGTTGATGGCCCTGTCTGCTTCTTGCTTTGACTTTATGCACTTCAGCTGGTTCAAATGTGCCACTTCAAGACCATTTATATATAATTTTTGCTTCGCCAGTTTTCTGGTATACTCACATACTTTACCATGTGATTGTGGATTTGTTGAACCGACAGCATTGATGCATTCATTTTGATGGCAAGTAGAATATTGTCAATGAGAACTTTAACTTGCTCGGAGTCAGATTTCTTTTTGTGTGACAGCTCGTTCCTCTTCTCTCGATCTTTTGCTCTCTCCTGCAATAATGACCGATCCCCATTCCCATCTTACGTCTTCATACAATTCCAACAGCATTCAAATGACTTTTCTGATGAATGTGACACTTGAGGTAGTCCAACTTCCATTCAGACCACAGTTTTCCCTCTGAAAACTCGCTTGCTACTTTGGCTTCACAGCATGTTTTGCAGAGCAGCCCTTTCTCACTCGAAAAAGAAAAAATCTCACCCAGTTTCACCTCTTGTTCTTCTGTTCGCACATACTCCGACAGCCATTCCATCTTAAAAGAACCACATTTCTTTTTTACTTTGGCTTGATGAGTGGATGTGCCACTGCCCGTTCGTTTTGCCATAATAAGGGGTTAGCTTAGCAGCATTTACCTCTCTTAACTCCGCTGCACCGTTAGCTATACGCTAACCTGCAAAACGGGCACATACGCATAAAGCGCTGTTAATGACATTGATTGGCTGCGTAAGTAAATACGTGCGAACCGCATTATATCATTGGCTGGACAGTGTTAGTCATTGTTTTACTGTAGTTACTGCTTGTTGTCACTTGTCACTCACTGAGTTGCATTGCAAAATGCCACAGAATATATTATCTGTTTATTTTATTTATAGTTCGGGTTGGATTTATTTTATGCGTTGCATAGATTTGCTGTGCGCGGAGAACGCAGGAGCAGTGCACGATTGCGCAAAGTGCGCAGCTTAGAGGGGTCAGTGGCAAGCACATAAGATGTTGTGAGGTGATGTGATATAATGACTTTGCACTTCCACTGACTAACAGCATTGAGGTCCCATTAAATCCAGCAATGTATCACCTGAGTGCAGGAAAGAAAAGTAATGGTGTTTATTAGCAAACATGTTTTAAATAGTGCACTGCAATGTAAATGCTTTTTTTTTAATGAATAAACTTCACAGTATATCTGAAGTTAGTAATTTCCTATTCTGGAACTGTACTGAAACTACTCTTCACCAAAGGCATAAACTGTATACCAGGGGCATTAAGATAAAATAAAGTCACTACAGAGTTCTACATTTCTAAAGTTCTACAGAGTGGAGGTCCAAACTATTACACATCAACATTTTTTCTATGCTTTCAACAATATTTTATGTCTTGATAAAAAAAAATCTCTCTGAATTTGATTCCTTATTTTAGCAATGCATGCATTTTCTAAAAATTCATATTTTTTGGTAAAATTGAAGTATAACAGAAAATATGATTATTTTAATATTTAGCAAAGTAATTTAAAGTCTTCATGATTAAAATAATATAATGCATAAACTATTCTTACCCCAAAGTTTTTAAGATTTAAATGGTCTTTGTATCTGATTTGAATAATTATGAACTTAGCAGTTCATCTTTTTGTTTATCATTTAGCAGTGTTTCAGTAGCTGCAGTTATGCATTCATTGACAATCCCACCCTCATTAAACAGCTTTTTGTGTGTGTCTCCAAAATCTCTTGTGCAACCTCTGCAAATAACCAAAACAAGTTAGATACCACAAGAGCCAAGTAGGAAAACAAGTTTTAAAAAATGTTGTAATGGGTAAACTGAGCCTTTAAGTCCAGAGAAAGTCAACACCATAACTCTGTCTCAGAAAGGAAGACCTGATCACAGTATCTGATCTGAGCACTTGTCAACATGGCCATGTGTCAACTGCATGCCACCAGTTCTAAAGTGTAGAAAGCCAAAAGGTGGCATGCGTGTTTAGAGTCCCTCGGTTTCACTCCGTCATGCTACTACTCACCACTGACCCCTGCTCGTCCTTCACGCTAGGGCCAGGAGCACCTCCATAATTGCTGTGGCAGTGGCTGCTTAAAACCGCCAAATCATAAAAAACCCATGGCAAGCTCCAGTGAATTACGAGGAAATATGGTCCTCCTTTACAGCGGGGGCTGTGAATGAAGCCATAAAATTATGAGCAGTTTTTATGATGGCCCATTGAAGTAGGATGCTTGTATATTGATGGTTCACAGGCTTTATCCCTCTTCCCCCATGTGGTGGAAGAGCTGACAAAGGGGCCCCTGTGTAACTATTTTTCATGCATTTAATATATTAATTATCCGGTAAATGTTCCCCAGGCAATGCTTGGGATAGCAGAGAATGACAGCTTTCCAATGAAGATCCTGGGTTGGCCCATCAGGCCACAGTGTATTATGTGGGAAAGGTCATTGTGGGGTTAATGCAACTTTTTATTTGCTAATTTTTCATATGTATGAAGAGTGCTAAGGAAAGTAAGCATGGTTATTTTAGAAAAAAGAACTCAGAGAGCATGACAGAGAGAGATGGGCAGGAACAGAGGCAGTTGGTAGGTGTGTGTTGTGAGTGCAGAAGATAACGGTAGGGTGTTTATTATTGTATTTGGGTTCAGACTTTTTTTCCTGTCTTGGTATTATATTGCAACCCTCCATTCTCTCCACCCTGAAACCACACACACACACACACACAATACAGTAGCATCTGGTTCTGCTACATGAGAGAAACTGATAGGTGAGCCCACAGTAAATAGGCATTTCTTTGGTGCAACTCACTGATTGTTTGCAATCATCCATATCCCACTTTCACATCCCATCCCAAATCAATTCTTGATCAATTTCATGCCAGGGAAAAAAATTATTTCTCCAAAATGGAGAACATATTCAAGATTATTGTGCTGCTTGCTGCTTCTGCTTTATGCCAACTATTTCTTCCCTCTACAAACTTAGATAATAATACTGGCAGCATCTCTTTCAAATTATAAGAAAGGAAAAAAAGAAGAGGAAAAGTGGATTTTAATCACAATATGCACCCTCACTAATTCAGGTGCTCTGAAATGCTGTCAAGAAACAATTGAGTGGTGAGTCAGTTTAGTCGAGTGATCAATTGTGCATGGTCCCTAGGTGGGGCTCTGATTTGCAGGCACATTCCTCCAGCTGATTGAGTTAATTAGGCCGCTCCCACATCCTGCTGATTGGATGTAAACATTAATATACTAGAAAATGACTGTACTGATGTTTACTGCAATGTTCTGAGGCACACTGAATTGATCAGCTATTAAAAAAAAGAAAAAAAAAGCGAGCAGCTACTGTGATTTCATCCCACTTGGAGATAGCGAGGGCTTTCAGATGCAAACACCCTCCTGTCCACCACTACTACACTCCCCTCTTTTCTTTCCTAAAGATGCTTGTCAGTTGTTTCGGAGTATTCAAGTGCATTTGATTTGATTAGTTAGACTTATTCCTGAATTATTCCAAATTTTCTCCCAAGTTCATATTTTTCTGTAAACTTCCAAGGCCTTATTTGCTTCTCCTCTTTGGACAACCCTTCATTTTTCCATCCAGCCCTTGTGAATTCTACTCATCTCTCAAAGCTGCGATGGTGAAATACAGATGGCGGCATGCTCTGAGATAGATGTTTATAAATCAGGGTGGGGTGTGAAGCCCCAATTCGATATCTCATCATAGATGTGGTATTCTTCAGAAAATGGCCAAAGCAATGAGCCAAGGCTCAACTATCTATTCAGAGGTGTATATGCTTTGTGTGAGTGTGTGTATGGTGTTTCTATTGACCAGTGAATGAACCATAGTACACTGATTTATGAATATGTGCCTCCATGAGTTCTGAATGCATTCACAGTTCAGAGAGCAAATATATAGATCATTTTTCAGAGTGGCTTAAATGCTTGCAAAAACCACAGATAAATCTGTGATCTCAGTGGCATTAGGGTGTATTACACTGACCTGTCTGCCAGTACCTGCAGTCAAGAGGGGATATGACTCCCTACTGTGAATGAGCAGCTTTTGTGCATGTAGACCTGCAAGTGGCCAAGTGTCAATTTAATAATTGCAAATAACAAAGGTGTTTTTGAAATTGCTGTCTCACTTGTCTCACGTTCAGGTGTCTTTTTTAATAATGCAAATGGACAAAATGCAATTTCAAAAAAGTCCTGAGAATGGAAGTGATGAGCCCCAGATATAATACACATTTAACTCTGCATATGGAGCTTTTTAAGCCTTTTTAGCTGACCTGTTTTACCCACAAATTCCACACATATTGTATACTTTACATTCCATATGCTTAATGCTACCCACTCAGCACCACACAGCAGAGAGACAGTGTTAGAGCCAGCAAGTAAGCAAAATTTATTTATATAGCACCTTTCTAAACCTACGTTACAAGGTGCTTTACAGTAAAACATAAAAATAAATAAAACCAGATAAAACACATCTACACAATAAAACAACAGCAAAAATGCATAATCAAAACAAATACACCAATGAGAACATTAGTTCTCGTTAATTTTAGGGTGAATATAATGGAGCATTGAGAAGGTACAAAAAAGTTGATAGAGACCAAAGCAAAGAAGACTCAATACTGGACTTAATTTCATAAAGTGCACATAAATAAGATTTGAAATGAAAGCGAATGTTACTCTGTGTCTATTGGATGTGTAAATATAATTACAAGAAAAAGTAATGGCATTGTTTACAACTTCCTGGTTTTCTGCATAAATTGGTCATGAAATGTGGTCTGATCTTCACCAAAGTCACTAGTATCAATAAACACAATATTTCTAAGCTGATATAACACAAACAGTCATATTCTTTCAAACACCCATTCAACATACAAAGTGATGGTGGAAAAGTAATATAACTGGTAGAACCACCTTTGGCCACAATAACCTCAAGAAGGTGCTTCCTGTAGCTGTGGATTAGACCTGCACCATGTTCAGGAGGAATTTTGGACCATTCTTCCTGACAGAACTGCTTTAGCTCAGCCATATTCTTAGGATGTGACATCTGATGGGAACGGCTCTCGAGGTTATTCCACAGCATCTCTATTGGGTGGAGGTCTGGCCTCTGACTTGGCCACTCCAAAAGGCGGATTTTGTGTCTCCAAAGCCATTGTGTAGTAGAGTTACGTCAGTGTTTAGGGTCATTGTCCTGCTGCATCATCCAGCTTGTTCTGAGAATCAGCTTGCAGACAGCCACCCTGACATTATCCTGTAGGATACCTTGATAATTGAGAATTCATGTTCCCCTTCACAATGGTAAAGGA
This sequence comes from Monopterus albus, assembly GCF_001952655.1. NCBI lineage: Eukaryota > Metazoa > Chordata > Actinopteri > Synbranchiformes > Synbranchidae > Monopterus > Monopterus albus. Next base: position 263,664 of record NW_018128286.1, read on the forward strand.
TCCAGGTCCAGAGGCAGCAAAGCAGCCCCAAATCATGATGCTCCCTCTACCATACTTCACTGTGTTGATGATGTTTTCATGTTGGTATACAGTTCTCTTTTTACACCTTATGTAGTGCTATGTGTTCTTCCCAAACAATTTTACCTTCATTTCATCTGTCCACAGGACATTTTCCCAGTAGTGTTGTGGAGTGTCAAGGTGGTCTTGGCAAAACTTCAGGGGTGCTGCAGTGTTGTTTTTGGAGAGCAATGGCTTCCACCGTGGTGTCCTGCCAGGATACCATGCCTGTTGAATATTTTGACTCATGAACAGTGATGTTAAAGTCCCCATGGCCTGCTCATTTTGCTTGTTTCCAGCCATTTAAAGTTTATTCCTGGGTACCTCTAGAATATCTTGGCACCCCTCATAACCTCAAATAGTCTAATTTTTTCAGGATAATAAAACCAAAAAGCCTCTTCCTAAAAACAACAGGATCATTCGTGAACACGCACAACTTAAATCCCACCGAGTAGTGAAAACATCACTCCCTTTCAAGTAGCTCCAAGGTAAATCCAATTGGTGGTCACTGCATCTTCCCTCCACACATTTGTTTGTTTTGTTTTTACCTCATAGAACATCTGTGTTGTGCCATTGGAGTGATCTTGGCTGGGTGCCCACTTCTAGGAACAGTAGCCACAGCGCCAAATCATCTCCATTTATAGACACTGTGTCTAACTGTGCAGTGGTGAATATCTAAAGTCTTTGAGATGAGTCTATAAACCTTTCCAGCTACATGCAAATCAACAAATCTTGATCGTAGGTGTTATGATATTTCTTTTATGGCTCACATCAGCAGATGCTGCTTGTGAATAGTACACTGACACTGAGTGTTTTTATAAATCAGGGTAGTTCTAAATCACATTTCCAGTTTGCTAAGACCTGACTCTAGTTGATGTTTAGTGATCAGAATCCTCATCTTAACACGACTTTTTCCACCATCACTTTGTATGTTTAATGAGTGTGTTTATTAAGACATGTAATATCACGAGTATTTGTGTTTTATCAGCTTAGAAATATTGTGTTTGTTTATATTTATGACTTTGGTGAAGATCAGATCACATTTCATGACCAATTTATGCAGATAACCAGGAAACTACAAACAGTGCTGTCACTTTTTCTTGCAACTTTGTAGCAATAGGTTAGCTCTCTAAACCAAACACCAGAAAAATAATTTAACAAAAAATAATCATTAAAAAACATGTACAGCATACTGAAAAAACAAGGTGCAAATTGATATATTAATGAAGACAATGCGATTAAGGCTGAGAGAAAAGTATTTGTTAATATTATTAAAATATTAACTAGTATGAACTTTTTCAGCAATTGTCTTTTTAAAGTTAAGTGACATTTCTTTGAAAATCTTATTTTTAAAAATTGTCAAGTCTATGCCTACATACAACATGCATATATAAATCTTTGGCCATATACAGTATACAGTATTTTATAATAAGTTGATTTTAGGGCAAGTAATTTGATTTGTTAAATAAAAGAGATGGAATTTCTAGGGCCCACGGCTTGAAGAAAGATCATTCTTCTGTTTAACAATTGGAAAATAAGAACCCAAGATCCAACCTATTGATTCCAGTTCCCGCTCCTACTATTTCCACCTCATCATACACACTGCAGTTTTGACTATAGAGTGTAACAGCTCTGGAACAAAGGTTGTCCCAGCTGGGTGTTGCTGTGGTCTGATACACCATGAGTACACCCCATCTCCCTGGCTCACCCATCAGTACCTCATTTCGCCCTCCCTGCAGTGCATCAAGCCCCATTAACCCCCCGCCTGCCTCTCTGCAGGCTCCCTGTGTGCTTAACGTAGTGGTGTTGGCGTAAAAGATGTGCCTGCTCCTCCAGATGAGCTTTACACAGTTTAATAGAGGTCTTGGAGGGGTCCACATTAATATACTAAGGCAGCTGAGAAAGAGGCCATGAGTTACACCTCCCACTCCTACACCCTGTCTCCCCCCATTTTTTAATCTTTATTTCCTGTTTTCTGAGGCATTTCTGAGACATTTGGCAGTAGGGCGACAAGTCCATCCTCATGCTGGTGGTACTATGTAAACTTTAACCCTGCCACCTGGGTTATAACCTCATCTCATCTCTGTGTGTTGACAGCAGTGGTCAAATAGCCACAGTAAGGTGGTGACTTGTGCTGCCTTTAGCACTGTGCTGATGTGTTGGGGCTTCTAGTTGAGCAAAGCCTTTGGCATGAAGGCCAATGTGTTGAGGAAGGGATTTGCTGAGGGAGCTTTGTTTGGTTATAGCACGCAATAATAATGTTACTTTGTCTTACAAACCCCTCAGAGTCCTTGGTATACTTTCTGTAATTTATTGTCATTCATGCAAATGGTCATTGCTGATGTCATGCAGTCTGTGTCTCATTTCTGTAATCTATTTTCTATATCCTCACACTTCCTATCCAAGTAGCACTTTGGTCCAGAACAATATACAGTATCTCACAAATACTGAGAAGACTGTCATGAAATTTGTTCTAGATATTTATACTGTACCTCTAGCACCTCTTCTATCACCACCATCAAGGTAAAATCTTAGACTGCTGTGAAATTTACCGTATACATTCCCAGACAATGATATTTCCCCTAACACTAACCTCAGGACACACTTTATATTTTTTGTGCTACTTCATGACTGGTAAGACCAACTCTGGATCCATAAAACCCTTGCTTAGTGTTGGATAAAAAATTTTATTTATTCAGAGATTTACACATTTTAGTTTTAGATTTACACATTAGCTATTCAATCTTGAGATCAAAACTACAACTAAAAGTAGTAATACAGTAATAGATAAAATTGCTTCACAATGGTGTTGATATAAATGGTACAGCTCTTGACTGGTTTATGTCCATCATACCTGATATTTCTTTTTTATTTCATTCTAGGCAATCTCTCATCAGTTTCTACTTTGCTGGCACCTCCTTTGGAGATCCTCAAAGATTCATCTTTGTCCCAGCTGTCTTTTATTTTCCCTCAAGTGCACATGCTTCATCTTTGATAAATAATTTATGAATACATTTCCTTTAATTAATACCAAATGAGATAAGATCATGCACACTGGAATGTTTTATCACTAGGGGGTGCTCCCTGCAATATGTGGACATGCATGGCCAGTTTCGTGCATGTGCACGTGAATGTTTATAATGTTTTGGCATTTGCTAGAGAACACCAGAATTGGCAGGTATGCCACTGGCGCCCCATTCTCTTCACAGATGAGAGCAGGTTCACACTGAGCACATGTGACAATGAAAGAGTCTGAAGACGCTATAGTGAACATTATGCTGCCTGTAACATCATCAAGCAGGACCAGTTTGGTGGTGGGCCAGTAATAGTCTGGAAAGGCATATCCTTGGTGGGCTGCACAGGCCTCTATGTCATAGCCAATGGTACCCTGACTGCTGTGAGGTACCAGGATGAAATCCTTAGATGGGTTGTCAGACTGTTTGGTGGTGCAGTGGGCCCTGGGTTCCTCCTGGTGTGGGACAATGCCTGACCTGAGGTGGCCAGAGTATGTAGGCAGTTCCTGGATGACAAAGGCATTGACACCACTGACTGGCCCTCATGTTCCCCTGACCCAAATCCAACTGAGCACCTATGGGCATTTATGTATTGGTGCATCTGACGCCACCAAGTACCACCACAGGCTGTCCCAGAGCTCACTGATGCCCTGATCCAGGCCTGGAATTGCTCAGGACACCATCTGCTGACACATCAGGAGAACACCCAGACATTGTCAGGAGTGCATACAGGCACATGGGGGCCATACATGCTACTGAGTTGAGAAGTTGTTGTGATGAAATTCACACAACTTGGATGAGCCTGTGATTTAAAATTTTCACTCTGATTTTCAGTGTGTTTGAATATAGCTCTCCATGGGTTGTTGATTTTGGTTTCCATTGATTGTTATGTCATTTTGTTCTGAACAATTTATACAATTTACATTAGGGAAGGTTTTCAACCTTTGATAATTCATTCATCAAGATCCAATGTGTGGTTTAAGTGTTCCATTAATTTTTTGGGCAGCAAGTGAACAGTCTTGAAGTTGTGCTGGATGCAGGAAAAATGAGCTATCATAAGGATCTAAGTGGCTCTGACAAGGGACAAATTGTGATGAACCAGACAACTGACTGGGTCAGAATATCTCCAAAATGGCAGGTCTTGTGTGGTGTTCCCAGTATCCAGTGGTCAGAACTTATTAGAAATGATTCAAGGAAGGGCAGCTGGTGAACTGGTGACAGGGTCATGGGTGCCCAACGCTGCATGATGTGTGTGGGGAGTGAAAGTTAGTCTGCTTCATCTGATCCCACAGAAGAATTATTGCAGCACAAATTGCTGAAAAATGTAATGCTGGCTCTGATAGACAGGTGTCAGAACACAATGCATCACAGCTTGCTGAGTAGCCACAGACTGGTCTGAGTGGCCATGCTAAACCCTATTTACCATCTAAAGTACCTACAATGGCCATATGAATGCCAGAACTGGACCATGGACCAATGGACGACAATGGCCTGGTCTGATGAACCATGTTTTCTCTCACATCACAAGGATGGCCAGATGTATATGCATTGTTCACTTGGGGAAGAGACAGCACTAGAATACACTATAGGAATAAGGCAAGCTGGCGGAGATAGTGTGATGCTCTGGGCAATGTTTTGCTGGGAAACCTGGGGACCTGCCATTCATGTGGATATTACTTCAACACGTACCACCATCCTTAATACTGTTGCAGGCCAAATGCACCCTTTCATGACAGCAGCATACCCAGAGCCAGTGGCCTCTTCCAGCAGGATAATGCATCCTGCCACACTGCAAACATTGTCCAGGAATTGTTCAGCACAACAAGCGTTCATAGTATTGTCTTGGCCTCCAAATCCCCCAGATCTCACTCTGATCAAGCATCTGTGGGATGTGCTGAAAAACAAGTCTGATTCATGGAGGTCCCACCTCACAACTTACTTAAAGGATCTGCTACAAACATCTTGGTGTTAGATTCCTTCAAAGGTCTGTGTAGACTGTGCCTTAATGGGTCAGAGCTGTTTTATACAAGGGGGACCTACACTGTAGGCAAGTGGTTTTAATGATGCAGCTGATCTGTGTAAGTGAAAAGCAGCAGCACAACAGGAAATTTTTCTATTGCTATCTTCCATCCCACATGATAGGACCATTGTGCAAAACTACGTTGTTCATTCTGTTCAATACTTTTTTATGGCATGTTGTAGCGACAGTGGGCCTAGAAGTTTGAATGTTGGTGTGGTTTGATTTTTGACTGGAGTGCATGTGTAATGTTGAGTTCTGTAATTTTTTCTTTATGGTACTGTACACCTCTCCAGACATATAGCACCATTTTCTCACACTGATTGTTATTTTTACTGTCCCTACTCTTTCATAATTCTGACCCTACTCACCCTATCAACTGTCATTCATGCCAGTCTTCCTTTGTCTTTCCTCCCACTCTACCCTTTTTGCTCTTCATCTAGATCTCTTCAGTTATACCACCTTCTCTCTGCTTGCTTCCCTTCAGCCCCCACTCCCTCTCCCTCTCCTCCTTCATCCCCCCACCCTGTTTCCCTTCCTGCACAGCCGTCACTCTGAATTATTTTCAATGAGCTCCTTTATAGTGGGCGCCAGATCTCAGCTCCAACTCATCACTGAGCATGGGGCTAGGGGGACGCGCTCTGCATTTCGATCAGCTCTGAGCCTCCACTTTGCTATTAACCCCTTTCACACTAAACCCCACCATCACCACCCTCCTCTGAATCACCCACCCCCACACCTTAGCTCACTCCATTTTTCTACCCATGTATGCCCTCACCTCTCTACCTCCATTTCTCAACCTGAATTTTCTTTTTACTTGCAATTTTCTGTAGTCGTTCTTTTCACTGTCTGCACCATCCGCACACTCCACTTGTCTCTTATTTCAGCAAGTTTGTGTGATTTTCTTTCTGAAACATAATTGTCAAAATGACATTTTCAAGTTCTATGGGTTTATTATCAAAGTAAACTGAGATGATTGAAATACACGAAGTTGAATAATTTTATAACATACTGTGATACAAATTGGTCTGGTTTATCCAACTCTAACAAATATTATACAGACAAACAAGACATTTTTCATCAGTATTTCTGTATACTTCCATTCATGTAACAATTAAAGGCTTCAGAGTTGTAGAGTCATGCCTCAAAATCACAAGAGCAAAACAAAATTTATGAATTAGATATAACTTTGTAATTTGTCTCATACTGTAACACAGTAGGTACAACAGAGAGTCACAAAAGAATTCAACATTTTATTTTCTGAGTTTGCATTTCAAAAAAGTCTAATGCTTTTTACACTGATTTGCAAGGTTTGTAGAAAATGTACCAACCCACACCACCTTGCAGTATGGAATGTCATGGTTCAGATAAAACAGGACTCAAATGCATGACTCAGATACTGATAAAAGTTCAGATCCTTCACCTTTACTAAAAGGCTGAGGAGGCAAAAGCAGGTAAGGGCTGGCCAAGGGGTGTATGAGAGAGCATGCAGCGATCGGCAACAGGGGAACCAGGCAAATAGTCAGAAGAGAGCAGGTGAAAGACACAGTTCAAAGGCACAGTCTGTAATATTTGAGTTAGATGAACTTAGGTTTCTTATTTGTTTTATTCCTTACTTATATGTATCACTATTGCATTGATGACTGTTAAAACTGCTTAGTATCTCCTGTTTGTCTGTTAAAAGAATGTGTCTGCGGGAAGTCTGCGCTTTGAAGTTGACTAAATGTTCTGTATCTACTGTTTGTTTATTAGGGATTTTATGGACAGGATGTCGGCTCTTTGAAGAAAACCAAATGTTCGTGTTAGTTACCGTCTGACAACACAACATACACGTTACCGGTCTCAAAATGGTGACGTCGCAACAAATGATCTGCGTCTGGAAAACACAGGTATATTCAGCAACAATGAGGACACAAGGCTCTCAGTTCACGTTCCAAATTGTCTTTTTCTTCCTTTAATATTACATTCAAATAAACTATTCACAATAACATTTCTCCAAGTAGTCACTTTCCATCTTTACATATTCTTTATGTCCATGTTCAGCACTCAAAATTATGCTCTCTTACCCAACTTATGTTCACATCTGTCAGCACAATATAGACATATATAGGATAAACAAGAGGTTACGTAATTAGACATAAAAGTCCATGACCACCCTTACTGAAGTGCTTTGATCCATACTATAATAATATAGTGCATTTTCCAGTGTTACTTAACTGTACTTCAAGCATGTCACTTTTAACTGTATGAAATTAACCAGAGTGCTTATACTAGATTTCAGATTTCACTCAGAGAAATACATTGTAAATATGTTCATTAAACACGTTTAAATCTTAAACAATTACATTTCTAACTCTACATATTTCAATTAACTCTCAAAGTACTTAACATTGTGACCGTTTATGTAATTCGTTTGCAAAAATGTCAACCACAACCCAATGTAGCAAGTTGCCTATTAACGTTAAATTACGTTCAAGAAAAACACAATCACGGGGTGGCGCATGCCCATATATGGTGCCCTACACTCGTCCCCGCTGTGGTGGCACGCACTGGCTAGGTCGCGCTACCCCACTCCACGCTGCCACGGTTATTTTAACTTGTAACCAAAATTATTTATTTATTTATTTTTATTTATTTGTATATCCAGTTTTGATTTGTCTCCTCTCGTCTGCCCACTCTGTTTCCTCCTCTTGACCATATGACTGTGCCATCGACCTGTACCTGGGAGTCACCTTGCCCAACAGTCGGCTCTTCCACATCTCCAAACCCGAATGACAGGCTCTGGAGGAGTACATTGAAACCGTCCGACATGCAGGTATGATCCATACTTCTTCCTCACCCCTGGGTGCAGGGGCGCTACCCCACTCCACGCTGCCACGGTTATTTTAACTTGTAACCAAAATTATTTATTTATTTATTTTTATTTATTTGTATATCCAGTTTTGATTTGTCTCCTCTCGTCTGCCCACTCTGTTTCCTCCTCTTGACCATATGACTGTGCCATCGACCTGTACCTGGGAGTCACCTTGCCCAACAGTCGGCTCTTCCACATCTCCAAACCCGAATGACAGGCTCTGGAGGAGTACATTGAAACCGTCCGACATGCAGGTATGATCCATACTTCTTCCTCACCCCTGGGTGCAGGGTTCTTTTTTGTGGAGAAGGACGGTGGCCTTGTATTGATTACCGTGGTCTAAATACTATTATCATTAAAAAGAAATACCCATTACTTCTCCTTTCCTCTGCTTTTGAGTCTCTCCAGGGCACAGTAGTCTTCACCAATTTGGACCTGAGGAGTGCCTACCACCTCGTGCGCATCTGAGAGGGTCACGAGTGGAAGACAGCCTTCAAAACTCTGCTTGAGCATTTTGAATATCCGGTGATGCCTTTTGGCCTCACCAATGCCCCGGCGGTTTTCCAGGGGTTGATCAATGAGATCCTGTGTGATTTCCTAGGCTGTTTTGTGTTTGTTTATCTCAATGACATTCTCATATACTCTTCCTCCCTCACAGACCACATCCAACATGTCCGTCAGGTCCTCCTTCGACTCCTGGAAAACCGCCGGTATGTTAAAGCCGAGAAGTGCGTCTTCCAAAAAAAAAGCATTCCTGGGGTTCCTCATCGAACAGGGAAGACTCCACGCCGACCCATCCAAAATCACTGCAGTCACCAATTGGCCCACTCCCACCTGCGTGAAGGACCTGCTACGCTTCCTGGGCTTTGCAAAATTCTACCGACACTTTATTAAGAACTATAGCTTTGTGGCTGCTCCCCTTACGCAGCTCACCTCCACCAAGGTGAAGTTTGCATGGTCCAGGACAGTGGAGTTGGCTTTCCAAGATCTCAAACACCGGTTTACTACAGCCCCTGTACTCCTCCATCCTGACCCCTCATGGCAGTTTGTGGTTGAGGTGGACGCATCCGACACTGGGGTAGGAGCGGTCCTCTCTCAGCGATTCAAGGGAGACCATGCCTTGCACCCCTGTGCGTTCTTCTTCCAACAGTTGACCCCAGCTGAACGCAACTACGATGTAGGTAAACGAGAACTACTGGCTGTGAAATTGGCATTGGAAGAATGGCGGCACCTCCTCGAGGGTGCCGACCAGCCCTTTTTAGTCTGGACCAATTATAAGAACTTGGCCTACCTCCAGTCAGCCAAAAGACTGAACCCCAGACAAGCAAGGTGGGCCTTGTACTTTGATTGGTTCCGATTTACTCTTTCCTACCGGCCGGGGTCCCGCAACCAAAACCTGGATGCCCTCTCCCGGCAGTTCAATCACTCTACCTCGGACACCCCTCCAGAAACCATCCTACCCGCCTCCTGTATGGTTGCCTCTGTGACATGGGAGATAGAGAACACCATATGGGAGGCCAAACAACACGAACCCGATCCTGGGGTGGGGCCGCCAGATAGATTGTTTGTTCCCCAGGCTGTTAGGGCCCAGACCCTCGACTGGGCCCATGCCTTCCAGCTAACATGCCACCCGGGGGTACAGAGGGCCATTACTCTCCTGACACGCTACTTCTGGTGGCCCACCTTAGAAAAAGATGCCAGGGAGTACATAGCAGCCTGTGCTCCCTGTGTGCAGTCCAAACCCCCCATCAGTCACCTGCGGGCCTTCTTCGGCCACTTTTCCAAAGCTGCTCACTTCCTCACACTACCACAACTCCCCACAGCCCTTGACATGGCCCAGCTCCTGGTTCAACAAGTTTTTTGCATCCATGGCATTCCCATAAACATCGACTCTGACCACGGTCCACAGTTCACTTTGCACGTCTGGTCTGCCTTCTGCACAGCCATTGGGGCTCGTCCTTGTCTTTCTTCCGGTTACCACCCACAAACTAACGGTCAGGCTGAACGGTTAAACCGGGAGCAGGAAAACACCCTCCGTTGCACAACCAGTTCCTCACCTGAAGACTGGAGCCTGTTGTTACCTTGGGTGGAATATGCCCACAACACCCTCTCTAGCTTCACCACCGATATCTCTCCTTTCCAAGCATCCCTCAGTTATCAACCCCCTCTCCTTTCTGCCACCGAAACCGACATCACAGTTCCGTCAGTCCAGGCTCGCATAACCCGCTGTCACGATATCTGGGTTGAGACCAGGGCCGCATTGTTGCGTACAGCGGACCAAAACAAACACCTTGCTGATCACCGCCATTGGGATGCTCCTACTTACCAGTTTGGGCAACAGGTATGGCTCTCGTCCACTCACATCCCTATCACAGGGGCATGTCCCAAGTTGTCTCCCCGGTTCCTGGGGCCTTTCACTATCCAGGACATCATACATCCGACTGCTGTTAAGCTTAAGCTGCCTGACACTCCTGGTATTCACCCAATTTTCCATGTTTCACAGATCAAGCCCGTCACCTCCAGTCCCCCCTGTCCTTCTCCGGCTCCACCTCCACCAGCCCTGGAGGTGGAGGGCGGTCCGGCTTATACTGTCTGGCAGATCCTGGATGTTTGCCCTAGGGGCCGGGGTTTCCAATACCTGGTGGACTGGGAGGGCTATGGTCTGGAGGAGCACTCCTGGATTCCGCACTCTTTCATCCTTGACCCCGACCTCTTGACCGCTTTCTACAGAACCCATCTGGACAAGCCTGCGAGGCCCCGGTGAGGCCCTCCTTCCGGGGGTGGGGTCCTGTCAGGTTTGCCCAGCTGCATCTGCCTTTCTCACCTCCCTCTCTTATTACTTCTGTCTTGGTTTTTTCCATGTTGCGCACCTGCCACTGATTCCTTGATTTACACCAGCTGCATTCACTTAGTCCCTCACCCTACTTATACCCAGCTCACTTACCACTCTGTTGCCAGTTCGTCATTGCTCTCAGGCTTACAACCAGCACCCTTTTCTCTTCACCTTTATTTATTTGTATATCCAGTTTTGATTTGTCTCCTCTCATCTGCCCACTCTGTTTCCTCCTCTTGACCTCCTCCACAGACAGGTACCTCCGGACCATTGCTCCTCTCCACCCTTCCAGCCTCCACCAGCCAGGTCGGTACACAGTCACCAGATCCCATCTGCTCACCGCCTATTTCTACTCCGTCTCCTCAGCCGTGTCCCACTTCTGCCGGCCAGCTCAGGAGTGACCCCAGCGTCCGCAGCTAGGCCGATCTCATCCATCACTTCATTGAACTGTTTCAGTAACTGATCCGAGACCTGGTTTATCATCCCCATATTCCTGTTTAGACTTTCTTCTCACTTCACTTGTAAATAATCTGTACAGCACTGTTAAATTTTTGCTTGCACTGAAGTCAGTCATCTGGGTCCGTTCTCTTATTTTTCGCTCACTCACCCTCCCGTGTGTGAGCGGTCCTAACAACTAACTTTCCTAACTATGTAAACAAATTTGATCACTCACCAACAAAATCAGTGTGTTCTGTCCAGTTCATGTTCTTATCAATGACAGTCAATTTTCATATTTAGTTGCTGAGACTTCAGGCATTTCATCATTTAAGTGATATTAACCCTTTATAACCTAAGGCTAAAATTGGCTGTCTGAGCATGGTTTTCTTTTTTTACTTTTATTTTTTGCTTTTGTTAATGTAAATAGTGACACATTGTGTTATCAGCAGACCTTCAGCTTTCCATTTTTATTACGTTACATTTAACTTTATTATGCAGTGTAATAGATGAAACTGTGTAAACAAAAAAATAAATCAAAACAAATTTTTCACATTTTTACTCAATAAAATTTACAATAACAAAGATCTCAACAATTTGAATGTAGAAAGATGAAGTCTTATTCTAGTTCAGTGTTTTATTGCTGTTCCTTCTTTTTTACACATTTGTCTCTAGGTGTTTTCTTGATATTCAGTAGTGTTATAGCTTCACACATCACACTTTTGACACTTATGTTTATTTTTTACGCCCATCTAATATTGTTCCTAGCATCTCTCTTTCACACCACTATTTTTTCATTTGTCTCACTTTTATAGTTTACCCCATTCTGCAGGACTATACTAACTATCATGAAGAATAAACATACATTTGGCAACAGCAATTGGATGAGTGAACAATGGCAACGGGGAAGTGAGAGCCATTGAAAGTAGGGATGGAGAAACGCTTAAAGAAGCTGTTTGTGTGGGCACCCTGATAGCTGAGTGGTTATGGCACAGTGTACCACACACACACACACACACCGGCCGGCAATCGGGCGAAGGCGGGGTACACCCTGGACAGGTTGCCAATCCATCGCAGGGCTAACACATAGACAAACAACCACACACACACGCACGCACATGCACTCCTATGGACAATTTAGAGACACCAATCAACCTAAGCTGCATGTCTTTGGACTGTGGGAGGAAGCCGGAGTACCCGGAGAGAACCCACGCAAGCACGGGGAGAACATGCAAACTCCACACAGTCACACTGTGTACGTGATGTCAGTTTCTCAAGTCAGGCAGTTGTCGCAGGTCTTTCTCCTGAGGCCAAATTACCAAAAGATCTAGAAAATGTAGTACAAATGTTTTCTACTATCAAATACTGTTGAGATTTTGATGAGATTAAGTGAAGTAAACGTGGATTGGCCTTTAGGGAAACAATATTGAGGCCTATAAAAAAATAGAGTTGTAATTTATGTTTTTTAAGTATTTAAGATAAATGTGGCAGAATTTATATAGTATTATTGTGCAGTTATGGAACCTATGGGCTTGCTTTTATTCTGAGTTCATTTGACTGTAATTTTTTGCCTACTAGGTAATTTTGTAAATCTTGAGCAAAGAAAAAATACCTGAGGATATTTTGATACTATTTCAATTGTTGCCATTTCCAAACCACACAGCATTTCTATCCTGCTCCCACCTCCCTCACCAATATCCTCACTCTACCTGTTGTGGGAGAAACTTCTTATAGCACATCTTCCCGACAAACCAGTAAACACTTCCCTGTTTCCTGATGTTTTATAGAGCTTTATATACTGTACATATATACATATCACTCACTCCCTGCACACTGTCCGACATGTTTTTACATTTTGTAGTGAAAATCAGAAATGTAGCTTGATTCAGCGACATGGTGATACCCAAAAAGTGCCATGAAGTAAAGATATTATTTTCCATGTGCTGAATGTAGAACATGAGAAGTGAGCTTAGTAGCATCACAATGAGAATGCTGCTTCTGTAGGGCTTGGGTACAATAAGAATTCTACTGAGAATGGCTGCCACTTAAATGGACTCAGATAGAACTAGTGTTAATCGCTCTGCCTGTCATCCCAATGCTCCGGGGCACGATTAAACTGTGGTGTAAAAGCAAAGTCAGGAAAACCTCTAAAAAGACTCTGTCTCATTCTTGCTGACAGGCTTGGAGGCATGTGCCAACCATGAGGCATATCCATTATCAAAAATATTTATCTTCAAGACTTGTCAATTAGTGAACAGCAGCAATGACCCACTGCTGGTTCTAGTTCACTCTGCCCATTTTATGTAGTAGCCTATTGCAATGTAGGACAGACAGGAGATATCTTTCCGCCAGCAGCCAGCTACCATTTTTAAGAGTAATGTCTGTTGCCTATAGCAATGATTTGTCATTTACAGAGAGTTCAGGTTTGGTGGCTGTCACTCCCTTTTCAAGTTGGAAAAGCCTGTTTGTTTGAAGATCACTTAACTGTGCGGAATCAATTAAGTCATCCATAGCTAATCCAGGAAGAGTGTGAGGAATTGATTTGGGGATGTAGCCAAGTGATGGGTCTGACAGTGGCATTGTTTATCCTATATGTGCTGAGCCTTGATATGATATAGCTTTCGGTTAGAGGAGGACCACAGATAGGAGAGAAGGAAAGGAGAATAATGCGACATACAGAAAGCAAGTCAAACGACTAAATGTAGAGAATGTAGTGGTGTGTAGCTGTCCTTTAATAGTTTATTATGCATGTTCTTGTTCTCTAAATTATTTACAAATTCATAACAGTATTTGAACACATGATTTAAACATACAATATGTCAGTATGATTTGAAATCACAAAGATTTCTTGTTCACATAAGCTGAAATTCAGGAGGATTTTATGTTTTTTATTGGACACAGTTCAAATCCTTGACCTCATTGACTATAAAAATAATGAAATCAATTTATTGTAATTATTATGAATCAAATGGTGAGTGGGTCATAAATACACACACACTTTAAGATCCCTATTTGAGTTTGTATGTTATTCATAATGACAGTGCATCTGTAAATCAATTCCTTCTGCATGCCCATCACCTGCAGGAACCTCTCTACACCCTCTGGGTGTTGTGGTGGGGTGTCTTGTGGAGAGAAGGACCAAGGGTTCTGGATTGTAGTTGAGACCTTGGTCACACTTGTTTGCCACTATCCACCACAAAGAAGAACTATCCGGTGAATTATGATCTTAGATGTGACCTAAAGATAAAAAAATAAGGTGAACATATGTTCTAGTATTTCTATGCGGAAGTAACTCAGTTTATACACATCTCGCAAACTCTCGCTTGCGAGACTTTTTTCTATCAAAATAGGGTATTATATGATAGTTTAAGGATCTCCTTGAATGGGCATAAAATCCAGCCCCCTTGCACATTCATGCCACCATACTGGCAAAATGTTATACTGCCTTGTTTGTTATGTATGTTTTCAATAAAGGTTTTTTTTTTAAAAAAGGACATCATTCATTGCAAACCCCAGAGCCAGAAACACACAAGATGTTGATCAAGCTGAGAATGAATACAAACCTGAAGGTGGTGCACCCTGTATGAAATTTCATTACAGTCAAATGAGTAAGATGTTGTCATAGAGGTTATTGTACTGAAGGTTTGTTGTTATATTGCCCAGATGAATAGTGAAGATCATCATAGCTTTATTGTTTTACTAAACAGGTGTTTAACAAATGAAAGGGTGTTTGTAAATCACTCGTTGGGAGAATGTGAGGGACTTTTACAGGCTTTCAGTTCAAACCATTCTTCATTTACTGAATTAAATAAAAGATGATTTTACTGGCGGAAGACTACATGGATGCAGTTCCTAAATAAGTTTGTTGTTTATTTTTTCAACAATATCAAAGGTTCAATCACTATAAACTTACACTTTCTCCTACATTCCCTCTTGGCCCACAAGTCAAAGTATGACTTGTGGGCTTGGTGGTGTGGGTGTTTGTATAAACATCCAGTATCTTGGGGTCTTGTTCATGAGGGAGAGATTGGTGCAGCATCAGCAGTAATGCAGGCATTATACTGGACTGCTGTGGTTAAGAGGTAGCTGAGACAGAAGGCAAAGTTTTCTATTTATGTTCCAACCCTCACCTGTGGTCACGAGCTTTTGGCAGAGACCAAAAGAATGAGACTGTGAACACAGGTGATTGAAAAGAGTTTCTTTTGAAGGATGGCTGAACTCAGCCTTAGATATAGCATGCAAAGTGTGGATCATTAAAATAGAGCCACTCCTCCTCTGTGTCAAAAGGAGCCAGTTGAGGTGGTTCAGGCATCTGATTAGGATGCCTCCCGGGAACCTTCCATTGGTCATTTTCTGGGCATACCCATCTGGTTGGAGGGTAGATTGAGAATTTGCTGACTATACTGCATAGTCAATTTAACATATAGTAGCTGGTTTGCTAGAGTCTGGACATCACACTCATCACATGTGGGGCAACTGTAGTTCAGGGGGTAGAGTGGTTGTCATCCAACTGCAAAGTTGGAGGTTCGAATCACAATGCCTGCAGTACACATGTTGAAGTGTCCTTGGGCAAGGCACTGAACCCCAAGCTAGAGCCATTGGTGTGAGCTGACACTGCAGAGGGCTGCCTTGGTTTTGTACCGGAAACAAATTTCTTCTGTGTGCATCATCATCATCATCATCATCATCATCATCATCATCATCATCATCATCATCATCATCATCATCATCATCATCATCATCATCATCATCATC
>NW_018128286.1:280021-280257 GCF_001952655.1 Monopterus albus
TGCTTCCCCCTGCCACTCTTCGGTCACACAACACTCCTGACACATTTCTCAGCCCACTCCAACCCACCTAGACTTGCCTATTCACCCCTTTTCCACACTCCCCGTCACACTGGACTGTTGACCCCAATTTCTTAAACTCCTGCACCTTCTTGACCTCAGCCCCCTGTAACCTCACTGTTCCACTTCCCTCCCTCTCGTTCATACACATGTATTCTGTCTTACCACAACTGACTTTC
>NW_018128286.1:280417-281163 GCF_001952655.1 Monopterus albus
TACCATAGCTCCTCTCTCGGCACTCTGTCGTACGCTTTCTCTAAATCCACAAAGACACAATGCAGCTCCTTCTGACCATCTCTATACTTCTCCATTAACATTCTCAGAGCAAAAACTGCATCAGTAGTGCTCTTCCTGGGCATGAAGCCATACTGCTGCTCACAGATATCCACTTCCTTTCTTAGCCTAGCTTCCACTGCTCTTTCCCATAGCTTCATTGTGTGGCTCATCAACTTTATACCTGTGTAGTTGCTACAACTCTGCACATCACCCTTGTTCTTAAAGATCGGCACCAGTACACTTCTCCTCCATTCCTCAGGCATCTTCTCAATCTCTAAAATCCTGTTGAACAAACTAGATAGAAACTCCACTGCTGTCTCTTGAACAAACTTCCACACCTCTACAGGTATGTCATCTGGACCAACAGCCTTTCCACTCTTCATTCTCCTCAGAGCCTTCCTCACCTCATCCTTTCTAATCTTTGCTACTTCCTGCTCTACAATATTCACCTCTTCCCCCTTCTTTCCCTCTCATTTTCCTCATTCATCAGTTCCTCAAAATACTCCTTCCATCTTCTCTGCACACTCTCCTCACTTGTTAGCACCTTTCCATCTCTGTCTTTAATCACCCTTATCTGTTGCACATCCTTCCCATCTCTATCTCTCTGTCTCGCTAATCTGTACAAGTCCTTCTCACCTTCCCTCGTGTCTAACCTGGCATACAACTCATCATATGCTTTCTGTTTG